>NC_079212.1:1012042-1094542 GCF_029633865.1 Lampris incognitus | reverse complement strand
ATACTCTACTGCACAATATACTACACAATATACTCTACTACACAATATACTCTGCTGCAAAATATGCTACAGAATATACTCTACTGCACAATATACTACACGATATACTCTACTACACAATACACTACACAATATACTCTGCTGCAAAATATGCTACACAATATACTCTACTGCACAATATACTACACAATATACTCTACTACACAATATACTCTGCTGCAAAATATGCTACACAATATAATCTACTGCACAATATGCTACACAATATACTCTGCTGCAAAATATGCTACACAATATACTCTACTGCACAATATACTACACAATATACTCTCCTACACAATATACTACACAATATACTCTACTGCACAATATGCTACTCAATATACTCTACTGCACAATATACTACACAATATACTCTACTACTCAATATACTACACAATGTACTCTACTGCACAATATACTACACAATATACTCTACTGCACAATATACTACACAATATACTCTACTACACAATATACTACACAATATACTCTACTGCACAATATACTACACAGTATACTCTACTGCACAATATACCACACAGTATACTCTACCGCACAATATACTACACAATATAGTCTACTACATAATATACTTCACTATATAATCTGCTAAAAATATACTCTACTACACAATATACCACACAATATACTCTACTACACAAAATACTTTACAATATACTCTACTACACAATATACTCTACTACACAATTTACCACACAATTTACTCTACTACACAGTATACTTCACAATATACTCTACTACACAATATACTCTACCACACAATATACTACATAATATACTCTACTACATAATATACTACACAGTGTCCTCTACTACACAATATATCACACGATACAATATACCCTACGACACAATATACTTCACAATGTAATCTACTACACAATATAGTCTACTCCACAATATACCACACAATATACTCTACTACACAGTATACCACACAATATACTCTACCACACAATATACCCTACTACACAATATACTACACAATAATACTCTACTACACAATATACTACAAAATACACTCTACTACATAATATACTACACAGTAGACTCTACTACACAGTATACCACACAATATAATCTACTACACAATATACTCTACTGCACAATATACCACACAATATACTCTACCACACAATATACTCTACTACACAATATACTACACAATAATACTCTAATAGACGGCTGCTGTTTGGTAAGTTTAGATAGAGAGTCAAAGAGAAATGTGGGGTTATGTGTATCAACATTGATTAAGTGAGAGAGATAGGATGTTGTTGCAGCACATAAAGCACGCTTGTATTTCTATAAACACTCGTGCCACGATAGGTGAAAAACTTCCCATTTAGATTTTCACCATTTACGTTCCAGTCTCCTGCAGGTCCGCTTAAGAGCACATGTCTCATCATTAAACCAGGGTGTAGGCCTCTTTAGTCGCCTAGCTCTGGTAGTGAGAGGTACAACTGAATCCAGGAGACTGGAGAGGGCCACATTTAAGTCACTAGTGACATTTTCAACAGAGTCAGTTACCACAGTGAAAGGAGCCAAGACTTCAGGCAGCTGCTGGCCAAATGCAGCTACAGAGGAGGGACCGATATTATGGTGAGTGGCAATTACATCTGTGCTGACGTTAACTGGACAGGCCGATAAAGCTTCAAATTTGAAGAGAAAACGATCAGACACAGCAGATATGGTTGGTAAGACATCCAGATCAGAAACAGCTATTCCTTTAGATAAAACCAAACCAAGGGTGTTACCACTGCACTGAGTCGACTCTTGAACAAACTGAGTGAACCCAAAAGTATCAACTAGTGCCAGAAAGGCTTTACTTAGAGGATCAGCAGCCTTATTCAGATGAATATTGAAATCACCTAGAATTAGAATCTCGTCAGAGTGAGTAACAAGGCCTGAGACAAACTCTCCAACTTTTTCACGACATAGTAAGTGCCAGGAGGGCAATAGAGTATCACAATCTGGACTGAGCCGAGTCTATTCATGGCTGAGGGAGATGGACCAAGAACAAGAGACTCAAAAGACTGGAATTTAGATTCGAGTCTAGAAGTCAGATAGAAAATAGATTTATATATTAAGGCGACACCCCCACCTTGTTTATTTACCCGAGCTACATGGGCATAAGTATAGCTGGGTGGGGAAGCTTCATTTAAGGGAAGGAAAACATTTGGTTTCAGTCAGGTTTCACATAACCCAATCATATCGAAACTATGTTCAAGAATCAGATCATTTCTTAGTAAGGCTTTGGTAGACAGTGATCTGATATTTATGAAACCAAGTTTAAGCATCTTGTGGAAGTGATCAGTAGTAAGCTGAGCTTTAGAGCTACCAATAGGGGAAAGTTTAATTGGAATTAGACACCTTGTTGAGAGTTTTGGCCACCAACGCTTTGGACGATATGTGGTCACATTCTTGATAACATTAGCTGTTTGTTTGGTATACTATACGACACAATATACTCTACTAAAATATATTCTACTACACAATATACTCTACTGCACAATATACTACACAATATACTCTACTACACAATAAAACTCTATAACACAATATACTCTACTACACATTATACTACACAATATACTCTACTACACAATAATACAATATGCTCTACTACACAATATACTACACATTATACTACACAATATACTCTACTACACAATAATACAATATACTCTACTACACAATAAAACTCTACTACACAATATACTCTACTACACATTATACTACACAATATACTCTACTACACAATAATACAATATACTCTACTATACAATATACTCTACTACACAATAATACAATATCATAGTGCAAGTATATCAATTCAATTCAATATGTGCTTTATTGGCATGACATATACGTTTGTGTACATATTGCCAAAGCATGTAAAACAACAACAACACAACACAACAATGATTATAATAATAACAGCAACAACAATGATTATGATAATAACAGCAACAACAACAATGATTATAATAATAACAGCAGCAACAATGATTATAATAATAACAGCAACAACAACAATGATTATAATAATAACAGCAACAACGATGATTATAATAATAACAGCAGCAACAATGATTATAATAATAACAGCAGCAACAATGATTATAATAATAACAGCAACAACAACAATGATTATAATAATAACAGCAACAACGATGATTATAATAATAACAGCAGCAACAATGATTATAATAATAACAGCAGCAACAATGATTATAATAATAATAACAGCAACAACAACAATGATTATAATAATAACAGCAACAACGATGATTATAATAATAACAGCAGCAACAATGATTATAATAATAACAGCAGCAACAATAATTATAATAATAACAGCAGCAACAATGATTATAATAATAACAGCAACAACAACAATGATTATAATAATAACAGCAACAACGATGATTATAATAATAACAGCAGCAACAATGATTATAATAATAACAGCAGCAACAATGATTATAATAATAATAGCAGCAACAACAATGATTATAATAATAACAGCAGCAACAACAATGATTATAATAATAACAGCAACAACAACAATGATTATAATAATAACAGCAACAACAATGATTATAATAATAACAGCAGCAACAACAATGATTATAATAATAACAGCAACAACAACAATGATTATAATAATAACAGCAACAACAACAATGATTATGATAATAACAGCAACAACAACAATGATTATAATCATAACAGCAACAACAATGATTATAATAATAACAGCAGCAACAACAATGATTATAATAATAACAGCAACAACAACAATGATTATAATCATAACAGCAACAACAATGATTATAATAATAACAGCAGCAACAACAATGATTATAATAATAACAGCAGCAACAATGATTATGATAATAACAGCAGCAACAATGATTATAATAATAACAGCAGCAACAACAATGATTATAATAATAACAGCAGCAACAACAATGATTATAATAATAACAGCAACAACAACAATGATTATAATAATAACAGCAGCAACAACAATGATTATAATAATAACAGCAGCAACAATGATTATAATAATAACAGCAACAACAACAATGATTATAATAATAACAACAGCAACAATGATTATAATAATAACAGCAACAACAATGATTATAATAATAACAGCAGCAACAATGATTATAATAATAACAGCAACAACAATGATTATAATAATAACAGCAGCAACAATGATTATAATAATAACAGCAGCAACAATGATTATAATAATAACAGCAGCAGCAACAATGATTATAATAATAACAGCAACAACAACAATGATTATAATAATAACAGCAACAACAACAATGATTATAATCATAACAGCAACAACAATGATTATAATAATAACAGCAGCAACAATGATTATGATAATAACAGCAGCAACAATGATTATAATAATAACAGCAGCAACAACAATGATTATAATAATAACAGCAGCAACAACAATGATTATAATAATAACAGCAGCAACAATGATTATAATAATAACAGCAGCAACAATGATTATAATAATAACAGCAGCAACAACAATGATTATAATAATAACAGCAGCAACAATGATTATGATAATAACAGCAGCAACAATGATTATAATAATAACAGCAGCAACAACAATGATTATAATAATAACAGCAGCAACAACAATGATTATAATAATAACAGCAACAACAACAATGATTATAATAATAACAGCAGCAACAACAATGATTATAATAATAACAGCAGCAACAATGATTATAATAATAACAGCAACAACAACAATGATTATAATAATAACAACAGCAACAATGATTATAATAATAACAGCAACAACAATGATTATAATAATAACAGCAGCAACAATGATTATAATAATAACAGCAACAACAATGATTATAATAATAACAGCAGCAACAATGATTATAATAATAACAACAACAACAATGATTATAATAATAACAGCAGCAACAATGATTATAATAATAACAGCAGCAACAATGATTATAATAATAACAGCAGCAGCAACAATGATTATAATAATAACAGCAACAACAACAATGATTATAATAATAACAGCAACAACAACAATGATTATAATCATAACAGCAACAACAATGATTATAATAATAACAGCAGCAACAATGATTATGATAATAACAGCAGCAGCAACAATGATTATAATAATAACAACAACAATGATTATGATAATAACAGCAGCAACAATGATTATAATAATAACAGCAGCAACAACAATGATTATAATAATAACAGCAGCAACAACAATGATTATAATAATAACAACAACAACAATGATTATAATAATAACAGCAGCAACAATGATTATAATAATAACAGCAGCAACAATGATTATAATAATAACAGCAGCAGCAACAATGATTATAATAATAACAGCAACAACAACAATGATTATAATCATAACAGCAACAACAATGATTATAATAATAACAGCAGCAACAATGATTATGATAATAACAGCAGCAACAATGATTATAATAATAACAGCAGCAACAACAATGATTATAATAATAACAGCAACAACAACAATGATTATAATAATAACAGCAGCAACAACAATGATTATAATAATAACAGCAGCAACAATGATTATAATAATAACAGCAGCAACAACAATGATTATAATAATAACAGCAGCAACAATGATTATAATAATAACAGCAACAACAACAATGATTATAATAATAACAACAGCAACAATGATTATAATAATAACAGATACAACAATGATTATAATAATAACAGCAGCAACAATGATTATAATAATAACAGCAACAACAATGATTATAATAATAACAGCAGCAACAATGATTATAATAATAACAACAACAACAATGATTATAATAATAACAGCAGCAACAATGATTATAATAATAACAGCAGCAACAATGATTATAATAATAACAGCAGCAGCAACAATGATTATAATAATAACAGCAACAACAACAATGATTATAATAATAACAGCAACGACAACAATGATTATAATAATAACAGCAACAACAATGATTATAATAATAATAGCAGCAACAACAATGATTATAATAATAACAGCAACAACAACAATGATTATAATAATAATAGCAGCAACAACAAAGATTATAATAAAAACAGCAACAACAACAATGATCATAATAATAACAGCAACAACAACAATGATTATAATAATAATAGCAGCAACAACAATGATTATAATAATAACAGCAACAACAACAATGATTATAATAATAACAGCAGCAACAACAATGATTATAATAATAACAGCAGCAACAATGATTATAATAATAACAGCAGCAACAATGATTATAATAATAACAGCAACAACAACAATGATTATAATAATAACAACAGCAACAATGATTATAATAATAACAGCAACAACAATGATTATAATAATAACAGCAGCAACAATGATTATAATAATAACAGCAACAACAATGATTATAATAATAACAGCAGCAACAATGATTATAATAATAACAACAACAACAATGATTATAATAATAACAGCAGCAACAATGATTATAATAATAACAGCAGCAACAATGATTATAATAATAACAGCAGCAGCAACAATGATTATAATAATAACAGCAACAACAACAATGATTATAATAATAACAGCAACAACAACAATGATTATAATCATAACAGCAACAACAATGATTATAATAATAACAGCAGCAACAATGATTATGATAATAACAGCAGCAGCAACAATGATTATAATAATAACAACAACAATGATTATGATAATAACAGCAGCAACAATGATTATAATAATAACAGCAGCAACAACAATGATTATAATAATAACAGCAGCAACAACAATGATTATAATAATAACAACAACAACAATGATTATAATAATAACAGCAGCAACAATGATTATAATAATAACAGCAGCAACAATGATTATAATAATAACAGCAGCAGCAACAATGATTATAATAATAACAGCAACAACAACAATGATTATAATCATAACAGCAACAACAATGATTATAATAATAACAGCAGCAACAATGATTATGATAATAACAGCAGCAACAATGATTATAATAATAACAGCAGCAACAACAATGATTATAATAATAACAGCAGCAACAACAATGATTATAATAATAACAGCAACAACAACGATTATAATAATAACAGCAGCAACAACAATGATTATAATAATAACAGCAGCAACAATGATTATAATAATAACAGCAGCAACAACAATGATTATAATAATAACAGCAGCAACAATGATTATAATAATAACAGCAACAACAACAATGATTATAATAATAACAACAGCAACAATGATTATAATAATAACAGATACAACAATGATTATAATAATAACAGCAGCAACAATGATTATAATAATAACAGCAACAACATTGATTATAATAATAACAGCAGCAACAATGATTATAATAATAACAACAACAACAATGATTATAATAATAACAGCAGCAACAATGATTATAATAATAACAGCAGCAACAATGATTATAATAATAACAGCAGCAGCAACAATGATTATAATAATAACAGCAACAACAACAATGATTATAATAATAACAGCAACAACAACAATGATTATAATAATAACAGCAACAACAATGATTATAATAATAATAGCAGCAACAACAATGATTATAATAATAACAGCAACAACAACAATGATTATAATAATAATAGCAGCAACAACAATGATTATAATAAAAACAGCAACAACAACAATGATCATAATAATAACAGCAACAACAACAATGATTATAATAATAATAGCAGCAACAACAATGATTATAATAATAACAGCAACAACAACAATGATTATAATAATAACAGCAACAACAACAATGATTATAATAATAACAGCAGCAACAACAATGATTATAATAATAACAGCAGCAACAACAATTATTATAATAATAACAGCAACAACAACAATGATTATAATAATAACAGCAACAACAACGATTATGATAATAACAACAGCAACAACAACAATGATTATAATAATAACAACAACAATTATTATAATAATAACAGCAACAACAATGATTATAATGATAACAACAACAACAATGATTATGATAATAACAGCAACAACAATGATTATAATAATAACAGCAACAACAATGATTATAATAATAACAGCAACAACAACAATGATTATAATAATAATAGCAGCAACAACAATGATTATAATAATAACAGCAACAACAACAATGATTATAATAATAACAGCAACAACAACAATGATTAAAATAATAACAGCAACAACAATGATTATAATAATAATAGCAGCAACAACAATGATTATAATAATAACAGCAACAACAACAATGATTATGATAATAACAGCAACAACAATGATTATAATAATAACAGCAACAACAATGATTATAATAATAACAGCAATAACAACAATGATTATAATAATAATAGCAGCAACAACAATGATTATAATAATAACAGCAACAACAATGATTATAATAATAACAGCCACAACAACAATGATTATAATAATAATAGCAGCAACAACAATGATTATAATAATAACAGCAACAACAACAATGATTATAATCATAACAGCCACAACAACAATGATTATAATAATAATAGCAGCAACAACAATGATTATAATAATAACAACAACAACAACAATGATTATGATATCAAACAGCAACAGTAGCAATAGGTGCCGTCCCCCACTGTCTCTCAGGTTGTGGCAAGATAATATAAATCTTGCTGCAATGCTCGCCGCTGCCCTCCTCCCAGGACCCCCTGCATCTTACCTGCGTCCTCCATGTCCTGCTACTCTGGAGTCACATGTTCCAGCTCCTGGACAAAAGCCCGTCACTGTTTTTCACACTTGTCACATTTAAGGAGGAAGTGCCCCTCTGTCTCCACCTCATCTGTCATGCACTGACCACATGTTCGATGCTCTTTTGGCAACCAGGTCTTTTTGTGTCTCCCCTTTTCAATGGCTAGACTGTGGTCACTGAGCCTGTATGTGGTGAGGATCTGTAACTGCTTCCTGTCTCTGACAGTTATATCACTCTCTCTGGGTCTCTCTGCAGGAACAGTATGAGTTTGTCGTCTCTGCAGTTGCCTTCATGTGTGAGTCCTCCCTGCAGTCACTTGTTAGTGACATGACACAGGTGTGACACACACACACACACACACACACACACACACACACACACACACACACACACACACACACACACACACTTTAGAGGAGAGCTAGAGGAGAAGTTGTGCATGAGCAAAGAGGAAGTGCTCCTTTAGCTGACTTCCTGCATGCAAATGAGAAGGCTGGAGCCAGTCACAGGGCTTCCTGAGAGAGACATATGCATGTTCACAGAGACACGTCGGTGACAGAGAGAGAGAGAAAGAGAGAGAGAGAGAGAGAAAGACGGAGAGAACAGAGACATACAGAGAGAGAGACCGAGAGAACGGAGACATACAGGGAGAGAGACAGACGGTGAGAACCGACACAGACATGCAGAGAGAGTGAGAGAGAGAGACGGCAACATACAGAGAGAGAGAGAAAGAGAGAGAGAGAGACCGAGAGAACGGAGACATACAGAGAGAGAGAGAGACCGAGAGAACGGAGACATACAGAGAGAGAGAGAGACCGAGAGAACGGAGACATACAGAGAGAGAGAGAGACCGAGAGAACAGAGACATACAAGGAGAGTGAGAGACAGAGACGGAGACATACAGAGAGAGACCGAGAGAACGGAGACATACAGAGAGAGAGAGAGACCGAGAGAACGGAGACATACAGAGAGAGAGAGAGACCGAGAGAACGGAGACATACAGAGAGAGAGAGAGACCGAGAGAACGGAGACATACAGAGAGAGACCGAGAGAACAGAGACATACAGAGAGAGAGAGAGACCGAGAGAACGGAGACATACAGAGAGAGAGAGAGACCGAGAGAACGGAGACATACAGAGAGAGAGAGAGACCGAGAGAACGGAGACATACAGAGAGAGAGAGAGACCGAGAGAACGGAGACATACAGAGAGAGAGAGAGACCGAGAGAACAGAGACATACAAGGAGAGTGAGAGACAGAGACGGAGACATACAGAGAGAGACCGAGAGAACGGAGACACACAGAGAGAGTGAGAGTGAGAGAGAGAGACCGAGAGAACAGAGACATACAAGGAGAGTGAGAGACGGAGACATACAGAGAGAGAGAGAGAGACTGAGAGGACGGAGGCATACAGAGAGAGACATACAGTAGGACTGGGCAGTGAGTCAGATGAACGAGACCAGAGGCTGCTGACAGGTACGTCTGTCTGACCAAACACACCGACACCAAACAGCTTCTCACCAGAACAGCTTCACACCTGAACAGCTTCGCACCAGAACAGCTTCACACCTTCATACCAGAACAGCTTCACACCTTCATACCAGAACAGCTTCACACCTTCATACCAGAACAGCTTCACACCTTCATACCAGAACAGCTTCACACCTTCATACCAGAACAGCTTCACACCTTCATACCAGAACAGCTTCACACCTGAACAGCTTCACACCTTCATACCAGAACAGCTTCACACCAGAACAGCTTCACACCTTCATACCAGAACAGCTTCACACCAGAACAGCTTCACACCTTCATACCAGAACAGCTTCACACCTTCATACCAGAACAGCTTCACACCTTCATACCAGAACAGCTTCACACCTTCATACCAGAACAGCTTCACACCTTCATACCAGAACAGCTTCACACCTTCATACCAGAACAGCTTCAAACCTTCATACCAGAACAGCTTCACACCTTCACACCAGAACAGCTTCACACCTTCACACCAGAAAAGCTTCACACAGAACAGCTTCACACCTTCACACCAGAACAGCTTCACACCTTCTCACCAGAGCAGCTTCACACCAGAACAGCTTCACACCTTCTCACCAGAACAGCTTCATACCTTCTCACTAGAACAGCTTCACACCAGAACAGCTTCGCACCAGAACAGCTTCACACCTCCATACCAGAACAGCTTCACACCGGAACAGCTTCGCACCTCCATACCAGAACAGCTTCACACCAGAACAGCTTCGCACCTTCATACCGGACAGCTTCACACCAGAACAGCTTCACACCTTCATACCAGAACACCTTCACACCAGAACAGCTTCACACCTTCACACCAGAAAAGCTTCACACAGAACAGCTTCACACCTTCACACCAGAACAGCTTCACACCTTCTCACCAGAACAGCTTCACACCAGAACAGCTTCACACCTTCTCACCAGAACAGCTTCACACAAGAAAAGCTTCACGCCTTCATACCAGAACAGCTTCGCCCCTTCATACCAGACAGCTTCACACCAGAACAGCTTCACACCTCCATACCAGAACAGCTTCACACCTGAACAGCTTCGCACCAGAACAGCTTCACACCTTCATACCAGAACAGCTTCACACCAGAACAGCTTCGCACCTTCATACCAGACAGCTTCACACCAGAACAGCTTCACACCTTCATACCAGAACAGCTTCACACAGAACAGCTTCGCACCTTCACACCAGCACAGCTTCACACCAGAACAGCTTCACACCTTCATACCAAAACAGCTTCACACCAGAACAGCTTCGCACCAGAACAGCTTCACACCTTCACACCAGAACAGCTTCACACCTTCATACCAGAATGGCTTCACACCAGAACAGCTTCACACCTTCTCACCAGAGCAGCTTCACACCTTCATACCAGAACAGCTTCACACCAGAACAGCTTCGCACCTTCATACCAGACAGCTTCACACCAGAACAGCTTCACACCTTCATACCAGAACAGCTTCACACCAGAACAGCTTCACACCTTCACACCAGAACAGCTTCACACCAGAACAGCTTCACACCTTCATACCAGAACAGCTTCACACCAGAACAGCTTCAAACCAGAACAGCTTCACACCAGAACAGCTTCACACCAGCATACCGTCAGTCAGGAACTTGAGGAACAGGGTTTAAGAATCATTTGTAATATTTCTGTTGTTTCTCAGTTAAACATGAGGATAAAATGTTACATGAAAATGTTTTTTATTACTTTCTTTTCCTTCACAACACCTACATGCTGGTGTAGTAATCTGTAAAGTACTGGCTATACTCAGTTATACATGCTGGTGTAGTAATCTGTAAAGTACTGGCTATACTCAGTTATACATGCTGGTGTAGTAATCTGTAAAGTACTGGCTATACTCAGTTATACATGCTGGTGTAGTAATCTGTAAAATACTGGTTATACTCAGTTATACATGCTGGTGTAGTAATCTATACAGTACTGGTTATACCCAGTTATACATGCTGGGGTAGTAAGAAAGGTTCTTGTGTTTGTCAGCTGCAGAAGAAGAGAAAGGTTCTTGTGTTTGTCAGCTGCAGAAGAAGAAAAACGTTCTTGTGTTTGTCAGCTGCAGAAGAAGAGAAAGGTTCTTGTTTATCAGCTGCAGAAGAAGAGCAAAGTTGTTGTGTTTGTCAGCTGCAGAAGAAGAGAAAGGTTCTTGTATTCGTCAGCTGCAGAAGAAGAGAAAAGAGGAAGTGGTCCTACATGGAAACGTTTTAATCACAATCTGTTTCCCCATTTTTGAATGCAGAAGTCCTGCAAAAACACAGATTCACTGAAGAGACCGCAGAGGACGACTGACATCAAAAGGTATCTCTCTGTCTTTCTGTCTGTCTCTCTGTCTTTCTGCATGTCTGTTTGTCTGTCTGTCTTGCATGTTTGTCTGTCTGTCTGTCTGTCTGTCTGTCTTGTCTTGTTGTAATACTTGCAAGACAGACAGACAGACAGACAGACAGACAGACAGACAGACAGACAGACAAATAGACAGACAGACAGACACAATTGGGGAGTAACACCCAGAGTAATACTAACAGTTACACACACACACACACACACACACACAATATTTTACCTTGTAACCATGGAGACCCGGTATGAAAAGGAGGAGAGAGGAAAAGAGGAGGAGAGAGAGATGAGTGGAGGACAAGAGAGGAGAGGTAAGAGAGAGGAAGGAAGAGGATAAGTGGAGGAAGGAGAGAAAGCGGTGTTGAAAGGAGAGGAGGAGAGGTGTGTGCTTGTTTTGTGCGTCATCTAGCGTGTCTGGTTAAAGTGTGACTGTCACCAAACAGGAAGTCCAGCTCAGGGTGCCTTCCTGGCAACATGGAAACCTACAGCAGTAAAACTATCAGGCTTGTTATTGTAGTATATCATAATGTTAACCGGATATGACATTGTGGTTGCCCCTGATGGCTGTTGCAGCTAGAAAAGCGCTATGCACCCATGTCCTGCAGTGGGCGCTGTGTGTGGTGACAGGATGTCTGCATGAACCTCCTTAAAGTTTTACATGTAAAAATGTCCTCTCTGATATGTTCCATCTGTGCTGTATTTAACACAACATCTAACCGTGAACACCACACACCGCCACACCCTCTAGACTGCAGCAGCGTGTGATGTGGATGGTTGGTGTCTGGTAGGACTTCACCAGGACAAATGACAGGGTGCATAATGTTTTCATCTTCATCATAGCAGCCAGATGAGGAAGAAGAAGACAGGTAGTGTTGAGTTAGAAGAAGTGAGGTGTTGTGTCTAACCAGCAGATATGACAGAACAAGCTGGTAGAAGAGCTTTACCAACACAGTACTACACCAATAAGTAAAACTCGGGTTCTACCAGGTTTTATTGTGTGTTTCTGCCACAACAGCCCTGCTGACTCTCATTCATTCTGAATGGAACTCAGACACTCAGCTCACCACCACCTACACAGGACACACACTAGTAGAGTAACGCCAGCAGATTCAGTTTTATGTGTGATAATTCCACAAAGTACAGCTATCCGACCATTCATTCAGACTGTTATATATTTTCTATTTTTATTTTATTTTTATTGGGTCATTCATGAGATTCATGAGATTTTTGATTCAGCTGCAGAAATTCTTCATGATAGAGTCAGCACCTCCAACTCTGAGGCCATGGTTCTCTACTGGAAAATGGTGGATTGCTCCCTCCGGGTTGGGGATGAGTTGTTGCCTCAAGTGAAGGAGTTCAAGTATCTCGGGGTCTTGTTCACGAGTGAGGGTAGGATGGAGTGGGAGATTGACAGGTGGATTGGTGCAGCATCAGCAGTAATGCGGACGTTGTACCGGACCGTTGTGGTGAAGAAGGAGCTGAGCCGGAAGGCAAAGCTTTCAATTTACCAGTCAATCTTCGTTCCAACCCTCACCTATGGTCATGAGCTTTGGGTAGTGACCGAAAGGGTGAGATCGTGGATACAAGCGGCTGAAATGAGTTTCCTCCGTAGGGTGTCTGGGCTCTGCCTTAGAGATAGGATGAGGAGCTCGGACATCCGGAAGGAGCTCAGAATAGAGCTGCTGCTCTTTCACGTCAAACGGAGCCAGTTAAAGTGGTTCGGGCATCTGATCAGGATGCCTCCTGGGCACCTTCCTTTGGAGGTTTTCCGTGTCCAATCTGGCCTGGGAACGCCTTGGCATCCCCCAGGAGGAGCTGGAGGGCGTCTGGAGTGCCCTACTTAGGTTGCTGCCACCGTCACCCTACCCTGGAGAAGCTGCAGAAGATAAATGAATGAATGAATGAAGAATCTGATTCTGACAACACAGAGCAGGAGTAAATGATACTGTCATCATGCTAATAATAAATGATATTGTGCCTCCATTCTCATTTAGCCACATATACCAGTTAACACTTTATAAACCTTTGAAGGCAGGGTATTGATTATTAATTGGTGACTGTGTGCAGGCCTTTCCTGCAGATTGAGATGAATGACACATACGCTGTGGTCAACAAACCCAAACAACTCCACCCACCTGCCACGAGCCCCGCCCACTCCCTGCAAGCCACACCCAGCCTATTGGATGGAAGCAGGTAAAGCAACATCTGATTGGCTATATCTGGTTCTGTGATAAACTGTTTTCAGAAAAAAAAATCAACATTTCTCAACATTTTATAATTTAAAGGATAGTTGAGTTTTCTTTACAGCTTGGATCTTATTTCCATAGTTTTTTCCATCATACATATCAGCTATGGTATCATTTTACTGACCAACTTCATTTGGACATGGAATCACCGCTGGAATCAGCCTTAAAACGGTGTCTCTTACAAAACAACTGAACAGGAGTCTTATAAAGACTATAACAGGAGTCTTATAAGGACTATAACAGGAGT
The DNA here is from genome assembly GCF_029633865.1 of Lampris incognitus. Lineage (NCBI taxonomy): Eukaryota > Metazoa > Chordata > Actinopteri > Lampriformes > Lampridae > Lampris > Lampris incognitus. The sequence goes on along the minus strand of NC_079212.1, from coordinate 1,079,212 downwards.
CTTATAAGGACTATAACAGGAGTCTTATAAGGTCTATAACAGGAGTCTTATAAAGAGTATAACAGGAGTCTTATAAAGACTATAACAGGAGTCTTATAAAGACTATAACAGGAGTCTTATAAGGACTATAACAGGAGTCTTATAGGGACTATAACAGGAGTCTTATAAGGACTATAACAGGAGTCTTATAAAGAGTATAACAGGAGTCTTATAAAGACTATAACAGGAGTCTTATAAAGACTATAACAGGAGTCTTATAAGGACTATAACAGGAGTCTTATAAGGACTATAACAGGAGTCTTATAAGGACTATAACAGGAGTCTTATAAGGACTATAACAGGAGTCTTATAAGGACTATAACAGGAGTCTTATAAAGAGTATAACAGGAGTCTTATAAAGAGTATAACAGGAGTCTTATAAAGACTATAACAGGAGTCTTATAAAGACTATAACAGGAGTCTTATAAGGACTATAACAGGAGTCTTATAAAGACTATAACAGGAGTCTTATAAGGACTATAACAGGAGTCTTATAAAGACTATAACAGGAGTCTTATAAGGACTATAACAGGAGTCTTATAAGGACTATAACAGGAGTCTTATAAAGAGTATAACAGGAGTCTTATAAAGACTATAACAGGAGTCTTATAAGGACTATTACAGGAGTCTTATAAGGACTATAACAGGAGTCTTATAAGGACTATAACAGGAGTCTTATAAAGACTATAACAGGTGTATTATAAGGACTATAACAGGAGTCTTATAAGGACTATAACAGGAGTCTTATAAAGAGTATAACAGGAGTCTTATAAAGAGTATAACCGGAGTCTTATAAGGACTATAACAGGAGACTTATATGGACTATAACAGGAGTCTTATAAAGAGTATAACAGGAGTCTTATAAGGACTATAACAGGAGTCTTATAAAGACTATAACAGGAGTCTTATAAGGACTATAACAGGAGTCTTATAAGGACTATAACAGGAGTCTTATAAAGAGTATAACAGGAGTCTTATAAAGACTATAACAGGAGTCTTATAAGGACTATTACAGGAGTCTTATAAGGACTATAACAGGAGTCTTATAAGGACTATAACAGGAGTCTTATAAAGACTATAACAGGTGTATTATAAGGACTATAACAGGAGTCTTATAAGGACAATAACAGGAGTCTTATAAGGACTATAACAGGAGTCTTATAAAGACTATAACAGGAGTCTTATAAGGACTATAACAGGGGTCTTATAAGGACTATAACAGGAGTCTTATAAAGACTAAAACAGGAGTCTTATAAAGACTATAACAGGAGTCTTATAAGGACTATAACAGGAGTCTTATAAGGACTATAACAGGAGTCTTATAAAGAGTATAACAGGAGTCTTATAAAGAGTATAACCGGAGTCTTATAAGGACTATAACAGGAGACTTATATGGACTATAACAGGAGTCTTATAAGGACTATAACAGCAGTCTTATAAAGACTATAACAGGAGTCTTATAAGGACTATAACAGGAGTCTTATAAAGAGTATAACAGGAGTCTTATAAAGAGTATAACAGGAGTCTTATAAGGACTATAACAGGAGTCTTATAAGGACTATAACAGGAGTCTTATAAGGACTATAACAGGAGTCTTATAAAGAGTATAACAGGAGTCTTATAAAGAGTATAACAGGAGTCTTATAAGGACTATAACAGGAGACTTATATGGACTATAACAGGAGTCTTATAAGGACTATAACAGGAGTCTTATAAAGACTATAACAGGAGTCTTATAAGGACTATAACAGGAGTCTTATAAAGAGTATAACAGGAGTCTTATAAAGAGTATAACAGGAGTCTTATAAGGACTATAACAGGAGACTTATATGGACTATAACAGGAGTCTTATAAGGACTATAACAGGAGTCTTATAGGGACTATAAGAGGAGTCTTATAAGGACTATAACAGGAGTCTTATAAAGAGTATAACAGGAGTCTTATAAAGGCTATAACAGGAGTCTTATAAGGACTATAACAGGAGTCTTATAAGGACTATAACAGGAGTCTTATAAGGACTATAACAGGAGTCTTACTGTGCACTGTAACCGAATGCGAAATGAAATCCCACCTCGCTTTCCTCATGCGACTTTGATCGTTTGCCTGATAAAGGAACAAGTGAAGTTGTTGTCTCGTCACAGCAAGTATTGTTCATTACACCAACACTGCTTGGTCGGGCGTCACCACGGGCACAATTGGCCGTGTCTGCGGGTGGGAAGCCGGATGTGAAGAGTAGGGTAATTGGCCAGGTACAATTGGGGAGAAAAGGGGGTGGGGGTTTGGGGGGACACTGCTCGCAAGTTTGCTAGATCCAGTAGAAGACAGCTAAGTGACAGTGATGGGAATTCATTCCAGCTCTTTAGTGAGCCAGATCATGGGGGTCAGTTCAGCAGCAAGGGCCAAATGATGCATGGTAAATAATGTAAAAACATCAGACACTATTACACATGTGTACTGAACGTTTTTGCTTGGCTCTTAATGTTATTACAAAAGTGAGACGTTTCTGGGTCGTATTTAATAAATACGGCATAGGGTCACCCTATTATTTTGTCTTGTATTAATTTACAACAGTAACAATAAAAAAAGAAATGGGCTCGACGGGAGCCAGCTCCCATCATTCACTGAGAGGGGCGGCTGACCGAGCCGCCTCCTTCACCACCAACACGTCACTACTGTAAAGTAAGTCATCAGTTCGTCATGAGGGATCTTGTGAACCTAACTCGTGGTCAGGGAGTCGGTGCGGTGGCTGTGCTGCTGCTCCCACCAGACGCAGCGTCGGCGGCGCTCCGTTTGGGTGCATACACGATCAGCTTGTCCTCCATCGTGACGGAAGAGATTTCTGTCAAGGGGCGTGGCTTCTAACCCTACTTGAAGGTGATTGGCTTTCACTAGCTGAAACGTTCGCTCCAGAGCCCTAGAAAGAGAGCGTTACGTCAACTCCGTAGACGTCAATGGGCCAATTATTTAACAGCAATGGCGGATCATGGGCGCCCCGGATAGTTCCGAACAGCGCGACCCGCCGGGGCAACAGGGTTTCCATGGCGAAGGTGTGTTTCTCGCATTAATCAAAGGTTAATTTACAGGTAAGCAGCTACAGTTGACATTTTAATGATGACCATTTTACAAGCACGCTTGAATCAAATGAACGATGTAATTTAAAGCGTGACAGCTCGTCAATGTTCCTACACATGCGCATAGAATATGTGTCACGTTGGAATATATCTATATCTATACAGAAATGTAAAAATCTGAAAATATTGGTCAGTGGTTAGCAGAAATAGCGGCTAAGCAGTTCATTTAAATGACCCGCCAGCCTCGTTTGGAACTGTTCGGCGGCTACATGAACCACGTGACCCTCTCGCGCTCTGACCCCTCAGTGACGCAACTCTCTCTCTCGCCAGGGCTCCGGCTCGCTCGAGTTAAACGTTCCTGGACTCAAACGGATGCTCATTTCGCAACGCTCAGTTTCGCCTCCACCAACTTCGCCCATCCGCCTCCACCATCGACTTTTCATGAGTTCGCGGCGCTCATAGATTTTGCTTAGCGTTCGGTGAAAAGTGTCCTTTAAACAACAGATCCCCGTAGTGTCTCGGACATTATCTATGACTTCTCCACTGTGCTAGCCAGGTGGTTTAGATCAACAGGACAAACAGTAGAGTTTGAACCAGACTATTTCTCCTACTGAACTTATTACAGGTTGCTTTTGAAAGATCAGGTTCACCGTTTTGTTTTAGTCTGAAGGAAATCCTCCTCCAGGCCCTGATGTTAATCTCTTCCTTGTTCCCGCTCCCAGAGCCACACCCTCCTCTCATCACTATGACAACCATGCCCTGGGCGCCATGGCAACCCCACTATACAGCACGGTCCGACCCCGGGCTAAACCAATCAGCTCATCTCAGTCTGCCACGCCCGTTTACGCCGCACCACTGATCAATCCCAGCGCAGGGGAGGGACCATTGTCGCTAAGCAACAGCAGAGGATATGAGCTGCTAGGTGCAGCTGCAGGTGAGAAGGAGAGGAGAGAGTCATTTACCATAAACAGTCTGGAGAAAGACTGAATGACAGACAGACTGACGGGGGAATAGATCAGTTTATACAGCCCAAATGGTCCTCAGATTCAAACTAGTCATCTGTCATCCAGTGACCAGCTTCAGATACCTCTGTACATCAGCTAAGTTGAAATGAGATGAGATAGGATAAAATATGTCTAAGATAAGACAAGATAAGGTCAGATAAAATATGTGCAACATTAAAGAAGATACTTTATGGTTTCTTCTTCTGGTCCTTCCCTCCCACTCCTCCACTCAGCTGAGAGTCATTCATCAACAGACGACAGTTATGAATATGTCTCCAGTCCAGTAAGAGAAACCACGAACCACTGTCTATCTGCTGGAATTGGTTAGTACTTTACTGTCTGTCTTTTTATATGTCTGTCTTTCTATGTCTGCCTGTCTGTCTTTATATCCGTTTAACTGTATGTTCGATTCTGTAGGTTTTAACTTTCGCATTAAGAAACCCAGAGGACCAAGAGATCCTCCCACTGATTGGAGTCACATGGAGAGATGAAACACCTGGACTGGATCACACTGGGCTATTTCACACTGGACTGGACTGTAAATGAATAATAATAATAATAATAAATAGGATGACACTGAATTAGTCATACGACATACGACATAATATCTCTGTCGCAGTGCTAATATCAGTTCTGGCTCTTAAGCTAATGGAAGATTATCAGTATATAGAGCTCTGCAGTACTGCGTCATGATTCAGGTGGAGAAAATGTTTGAAATATTTGCTGAAATATTTGCTGATGCCGACGCCTGCCACGTTTCCTTGTAGTCAGAAGCCAAAAGCTGGTGGCAGCTAAAATAGAGGTTAACTAGCCATAGCAGCCAGTCTTACGCTAGCGCTCATCTCCATCCAGCCTCCAGCTGATTCAGATGGAGAACACGGTGATGATGCAACTGCTCAGTGGGTTCGATACCTTTTGTTATTCTGTTGGCTCGTCCCATTTACATGTTTGAGTATTGAAACACCTGAACTGAAACTTTGGATTGAACTTAAGTCTGGACTGGGGCCCAGGTTGCTGTTATTGCGTCTGACTGAAATGAAAGTGGAGGAAAAAAAAGCCACAGTCCTGAAGCTGTACACGAAAACAAATGTTCTCTTTGGCACTTGCTATCACTGACATGTTTAACTAATTCAATTGTATTTACAGCATTCTTTCAATCTAGAATAGGATTAATATTTTCTGACCTTTGACCTCTCTAGTGGCTGGTGGCATAATACTGAGTCTTATTCCACTGCTGGTCTCTCCTTTGGTCTCTCTGGATGCGGACGTCACGTGAAGAGACTGTTAGTTTTGGCACTAGGCTATCTTTAGCAACTGTTGACAGTGATGTAAAGAGATGTTGTTGATAAGTTACATTCCTAAAGATTTACATGTAAACACATGTCATTTTTAATACACCTTATCACTGGTGTATTCGAGACAATAATTCATCCGCGAATATCACAATCATGAATGCTTTGATAGCTTATGTCTCATGCTGCATGGATCTCTGGGATTTATGTGTGTAAATTCAACAACTGCCGTCTTCAGGAACGTTGCTTCAAATGTTTCTGGCTTTGACTGTGTGGCTTGTCACTAATGACAGCTAATAGAGACATATTCGAGACTGTTTGATGATACTTTGAATGACTGTTAATAAAACCTGTAAAAATAAAACCGGGTTTGTTTCTGTACATTTTATTATGAATGGTAGGCTCAGTAAGGCGGTGTCACGTTGTTCCGGGAGGCAGCACACATGTTGTTCCACTGCTGACCACAGGGAGGCAGCAGACGTATTGTTCCACTGCTGACCGCAGGGAGGCAGCACACATGTTGTTCCACTGCTGACCACAGGGAGGCAGCAGACGTGTTGTTCCACTGCTGACCGCAGGGAGGCAGCACACATGTTGTTCCACTGCTGACCACAGGGAGGCAGCAGACGTGTTGTTCCACTGCTGACCGCAGGGAGGCAGCACACATGTTGTTCCACTGCTGACCACAGGGAGGCAGCAGACGTGTTCCACTGCTGACCGCAGGGAGACATCAGACATGTTGTTCCACTGCTGACCGCAGGGAGACAGCAGACAAACACGAACCAGCCAACAACAACGTTCAACTACTGGCTTCATTGTTTTTCTAGCTGCCTCTGTGTGTCTCTGTGTTCATGTTATTCTTTTCTCTCTGACACTCATTTCCCCCCTTCTCCTATCTCAGTAGCCCCTCTCCCTCCCTCCCTTCTCCTATCTCAGTAGCCCCTCTCCCTCCCTCCCTTCTCCTGTCTCAGTAGCCCCTCTCCCTTCTCCTATCTCAGTAGCCCCTCTCCCTCCCTCCCTTCTCCTATCTCAGTAGCCCCTCTCCCTCCCTCCCTTCTCCTGTCTCAGTAGCCCCTCTCCCTTCTCCTATTTCAGTAGCCCCTCTCCCTCCCTCCCTTCTCCTATCTCAGTAGCCGCTCTCCCTGCCTCCCTTCTCCTATCTCAGTAGCCCCTCTCCCTCCCTCCCTTCTCCTATCTCAGTAGCCCCTCTCCCTTCCTTTCTCTCTCTCTCTCTCCCTCTCCCTCTACCTCCAGAAAAATATATATTTTTCCAGGGTCTAGATGTAGCTCTATAGATACAGTAAAAAACCGCAAACTGCTGGCGATGAATGCTGTGTGTGTGTGTGTGTGTGTGCGCGTGCGTGCGTGCGTGCGTGCGAGAGAGGTAAACCTCTTCAGATCATGCTAATGTCAAATTGGAATGTGATTCTAATTACCTACCCTTTGTCATAATCATGTAACAATGCCCCCCCACATACACACACACACTGTTAGAAGTGATGGGGGTTGTGGCTGCCTTTCCCCTGCTGTTCTTACTTGGCCTGGCTTTACTGAGAACTGATTGGGGGCGTGGTTAGCAGCGTTTATAAGACGACGTCACCGTGAGGCGCGCGGGGCCGTCTCCCGGAGGCAGGTAATGGCGGGAGGTTGCATAAACGCCTCAGGATGCGCCACCTTGAAAACGCGGTACAGGTTCACACCGTTCCAGCGTCGAAGGACTTTGAAGAAAACCAAGTTTCTTTTATTTTTGAGGATCCACCCACCATCAACTTAAACTGAACTAAACTACCAAGACGGTGTCCGCCGAGGCCTTGCGGGAGGGACCTGCTAACTGCTAGCCTGCTACCTCGGTAAGCTAGCCCCCCTCCGCGAGCTCTCTCGTCTTGGAAACCAGTCCTCCTTCTTGTTTTTTCATCGTGTCCATCTTTTCTACACGCTCCAGATGAAGACCAGTATTGCGTGTTTAACCCCTAGACCCGAATAGTCCGTAACATCATTTGGGGCGCTCGTCCGCGATTTATTTGAAGATTAAATGCATATTAATGTTTGATAAAACCGGCTAGCGATTAGACGTCAGCAGCGAGTTGCCTTCAAGCTTGCTGTTTGTGAGAAGAGGCGCAACTGAGTCGGGTTCAGCTCGTAGTCCATGGGCCAGAGCCCAAAATGTCCTATTTCGGTACACTCAAGGTGGCAAAACTTACTTATAATTTTTGAAAGGATCCATGTCTGTAGATATTTTGGTATGATAACCATTCCTGAGTGGCAGCTGTATCACAGTTATCAGCTCATGAAGTTAACCACCCCCTAAAGTAAATTGCATTTTAGACGCTGGTGCATATCCTGGTTTAGCCTCATGGTCAGGACATTTTTCAATGTTCTATAATATTGTCTTTGGTATCATTTTAAAGGGGACCTTCTTAGCTTTCATTCAAGCCCTGTTGTGGATATTTCTCACAAATATAGAGGTCACTTGAGCTCTTCAACCCGTCAATAACACACATCTTTCTGCAATGTTCGCCTAAACTATATACTTTCTTTTAGCCCTGTGGCATCTAGGAATATCAGGGACACAAAACACAAAAACTGGAATACTCACAGGACTGTAAAGATTCAGGAAATGTACAATATACCCATACTATTTCATTGTGTGAGGTGATTGTGAACCTTAAATTAGAAGGGCATTATTACTAAGAAACTAACTAGACCAAAGCCAGTTAGTCCATGGGTCAGACCAGATATCGATATCACCCAAGGTGACACAACTTCACTGGTGCCATTTTATTTGGTACACTAACAGAAGTAAAATAATACATGATAACCTTTCCAAATGAGCAGCTATTTCATTTTTCTTTCAGGAAACCTGTTTCTGTGCCTCTCACGATTGTGTATTTGCCCAGATTTTTACAAATATAGCATTTCAACACCCCTGGTACTGATTAGCCTAGCTTAAACTCTGGGACAGTTCTTAGTTGGCCAACAACCAAGGATAACCAGTACTGTGTACTTCCATTCATTGTGCTAAGCTAGTCTAACGTGCAGCCAGATAGCTTTCTACTAAACACATATAGAGGAAACTGGTATCTATCTTCTTGTCTCACTCTGGAGAAGATTGTAAGCTAATTTCCCATAATGTTAGCATGTTCTTTTAATGTATATGTTAATATGATTAGTTAAAGTGGCTACGAGGAACTTTCATCTTGTGTTGATTTTAGCGGCCTCATGTGGACAAAATACAGCTGTTGCATAGCAACTAGGTAATGTATCTATTTGTGGCTATGTAAGATAAATAATGGTAATATGACGCTGGTGAAGCAAAGTAAACTTTGTTTTAGTAGTGTTCATACACCTAAGTTACATGTATTTGTTTGTATGTGGCAGGTGAAAACTGACTGAATATGGCCACTGGTGAACAAGCAAGTTTTTACCCAATACCAAAGCGCCCACGGGTGGAGTGCATTATCCACTGTTCTGATGATACAGATAAGCTGGTTTCACTACAAAGTGTCGACTCATGGAGAACTCTGCTCAGGGCAGCTCAGATACGAAATCATGCACCAGTTTTGAAACTGGCAAAAGACATTCCTGAGGGACAGATTCCAGCAATCTACTACCACAGAAAGTGTCGCAGTATCTTCACTATGAAGCAAATTCTTGATGGCCTCCTTGCAAAAGAAAAGAAAAGTTGTGTCTCTGCTGAAGAGAAACAATCTAAGAGAGTAGCTCGACATGCTCCAAGTACATCTAGGACTTATGATGCAGAGTGCATATTTTGTCAGAAAAACAGCAAATATTCCAAGCGACAGAATACGAGAGAAGTACTGGTGCAGTGTCGAGAACTGCGAGCTGATGCAAAGATCAGGAGTGCAGCCACAAAGAAAAGGGACAGCAGAATCCTTGCCATTGTGAGTAGAGACCTTGTAGCAGCTGAAGGGCACTACCACAGGTCATGCTATAGACTTTACACCAAAGAAGAGGTTTCCAAAGGAGAGGTTGCCAGCAATGAAGATGATGATGCTGCAGCCCAGTATGAAGCTGCTGTGAATAAGGCATACAATGAGCTGTTCCTCTTCATCAGGATGGAGCTTTTTGCCAATCCTCAAGTGATGACAATGACTGATCTCTCTTCTAGACTGGTAGCTTCAATGAACTCCCAAGGCATTGCCCAAGTCAAGGAATCAACCAAGAAGCACATAAGGCGAAACCTGGAGAGTGAGTTTGCTGGAGCCTTGCAGATATTCCCTGATGAGAAAGGAAAATTCCTCCTCTATCCCGATAACTTGTCAATGAGGGAACTTGCCAAAGAAAATCAGTCTCTCAAAAGGGAGCTGCAGACCCTGAAAAGTGTCAGTGCACAAGATGTTATAGCCAAAGCAGCCATCAAACTGAGAGCAGACATTAAAAGTCAAGATGTTCCTCAAACCTGGCCGCCTGAAGTCAAACCAGAAGCAGAATGTCCTACCATTCCAGAGTCGCTCATTATCTTCCTGTACTCTCTACTCACAGGCTCAAATGATCCTGATCATGCATCCCAGAGAGTGCAGTGCCTTCTGCAGTCATTTGGCCATGACATAGTATATGCAGTGACATGTGGAAATACCAAGCCTTCCAAGCACATTGTTCTGCCATTCAGTGTCAAATCGTTGACAGGAAATGTAGAGTTGATAAACATCCTCAACCGACTTGGTCACAGTGTGTCCTATTCACAGATGGAAGAGATCAGCACTGCCCTGTGTCTCCAGAAACTCTCATCATCAGGGAGTGGCATTGCCCTTCCAGCTAACATCCATCCTGGCATATTCACAACTTTAGCCTGGGACAATATCGACCGTCTTGAAGAAACTGTCAGTGGTGAGGGAACATCTCACAGAGTCAATGGGATTGCTGTGCAAGCAAAGCCAGTCAACCCACTTCCTGTCCAACCCATGCCCACTGTTCCCAAAACAAAGAAGAGAAGCATTGATGGACCCCCACCAATGTTACCAACTTACAATGCTGGACAACGGGTAGGGCCACCACAAAGCAAAAAGTCAGATGCCGATACTGCAGCCAATACTAAGCTTGCCAGAGAGAAAAACCTTCTTTGGGTCCTAGCACGCATGTCACAACAAGAAGAACAGTCAGTCAGCAGCTGGACAGGCTTCAACATCCTGACTCGAGGAGAGATGACGGTCATCCCCGACGATATAGGCTATCTGCCTACCATCAATGCTCCAGCGACACAAATGTCTACTGTCAACGAGGTGCTTAACCAGTCACTGAGCATCATGCAGTGCTTAGGCCTGAGGAAGATTGTCTGTGTCTTTGACCAAGCCCTGTATGCGAAGGCTGTCGAGATCACATGGAAACACCATGACAAGTTCCATGATATCATCGTTAGGCTTGGGGTATTCCACACCATCTGCACACTGCTGGCAATAATAGGAAAGCGTTTCCAAGATGCTGGACTCAAAGACCTCTGCATTGAGTCTGGCATGATTGCAGAAGGCTCAATTGCTGGTGTTATGGATGGCCGCAAGTACAACAGGGCAGTGCGACTACACAAGCTCCTGTATGAGGCTCTCATGCGACTGACCTTGAATGGTTTCCTGTCCTGGTTGGAAGAAACTCACAGGAATGACATGGTTCACCTGAATGAGACACTGAAGACCATTGACAGCCTTGGGAAAGAAGTCTCACAACATGCTTTGAAGGAGGTCCTCGAGAACAGCTCTTGTACACGCATCATGGTTCTATTTGAAGTCTACCGTGAGTTCCTTAGAGGTGGAAACGGCAGTCTCTCGAACTTCTGGATGTCCTATTTGGACATGGTTGAAATCTTGTTGGGGCTCATCCGAGCATCCAGAGAGGGAGACTGGATGCTACACTTGGCTAGCATTCGAGCAATGATCCCATGGTGCGTTGCTTATGACAGGATGAATTATGCACGCTACCTCCCCTACTACTACGCCCAGATGTCTGAGCTGCCCATCACACACCCAGATGTGTACACAGAATTCATGGAAGGAGGCTTCTCAGTCCAACTGGGCTCCACCAATCCCTTTGGCCGAATCCCTGTTGACCAAGCTATAGAAGAAACGGTGAACAAAGACACCCAAACAGCTGGAGAGACAAAGGGATTCAGCTTGAAGCCAGGAGCTGTGACCAAATATTATCTCACAGCTGAGTATAGAAGCATGTACCTCAGACAGCTGAGAGACCTGACAGGTCAAGGCAGGTGCAAATGGTCTCATCCTGATCTACAGAGTCCAAGGATCAAGAGAGATGAAGCAGATGTCCAGTCTCTCATGGACCTTATGGAGAATAACTGGCTCAATCCTACGTCCCCTGATGAGATTGATTTGGTTAGCCTCTCCACTGGCAACATGGCTCCACCTGATGTGACCATAGATCTCTTGAGAAAGGAGAAGAGGCCTACCAAGCATTCCAGCAAACAAGGTTAGATGCAGACCCACCACCTGTGAAATTCCACGACAAGATGACCAAGCAAAGTCTGAAAACATTCTCAAATGTCAGCACAAAACAAGCTCATGGAAAGAAAGCACAGGATGTGGTTCTGAAGGCAGATAGAAACCTTTTCAGTCACATGATCCTGGTGGCTGAAAGCAGGAAGGTGAATCTGAAGGATGTCCTTGCCTACCCATTGGGCCCACTACCATGGGCACTGGCAAATGCTGATGGGTCCTTACGAAAAACAAACAAGGCTGCACTTGCCAGAGAGCTTGAAAAGAATGTATCTCCTGCAGAAGACATCCCAATCCCATCTACTTCCATCATTGATGGGATGAGCCTGGTCCAAAAAATGAATGGCAACAACAAAACCTTTGCACAGGTGGCAGAGTCAGCCTTGACCCAGGTCCTCCATGAGGGAGCACAGAGTGGGAGGATTGATGTTGTTTTTGATGTCTATCACCAGACTTCGATCAAAGATGCTGAACGACTGAACCGGGGTGGAGACATCACTCTCCAGTACAAGAATCTTGCAGGGGGACACCATGTCCAGCAGTGGAGAAAATTTCTGTGCAGTTCCTCCAACAAGACCAGTCTCATCAAGTTTCTGGTGGAAGAGTGGAAACTCCCACGATACAGAGCTATGCTGCATGGCAAGGTGTTGTACATGACCTGTGAGGAAACCTGCTACAAGTTGACAGAAGATGGGTGTGAGGAAGCAGCAGAACTGCACTCCACACATGAAGAAGCTGACACCCGTCTGCTCCTGCATGCACTGCATGCAGCAAATGCGGGCTCAAAGTCAGTTATCATCACAGCTGAGGACACTGATGTCATGGTGCTTTGTCTTGGCTTCCAGAAGGACATCACCTGTCCCATCTACCAGAAGTGTGGGACTCAGAACCGCACACGGTTTGTCGACATCACCAAACTGGCAAGTTCACTTGGAGACAGCATCTGTGACAGCCTAATTGGCTTACATGCCTTCACAGGCTGCGACACTGTCAGTGCATTCGCTGGTCGAGGGAAGCTGAATGCCCTGAAGATAGTGAGAAAGCACACTTCCTGCCAAGAGACTTTTAGTCAACTGGGACAGACATGGAATGTGAGTGATGAGCTGTTCCAGAAAATTGAGCAGTTCACCTGTCGGATGTATGTTGCTAATAGCAGCACTGCTGAGGTGAACAAACTGCGTTACCAGCTCTTCTGCACCAAAAGGGGAGAGGTTGAGTCCAGCCAGCTGCCACCATGTAGAGACTGTCTCTTTATGCATGTTCAACGAGCCAACTATCAGGCAGCAATATGGAAGTGCTGTCTGCAGGCTAACCCTGTGGTGCCAAGCCCTACTGAGTATGGATGGACAGACGATGAAGGCAAGCTGGCCATTTACTGGATGCGCTCCCCACCTGCACCAGATGTGGTCTTGGAAATGCTAACATGCAAGTGTGTGCATTCATGCAAAATGCCAAGCTGCATGTGCCTGTCAAATGGACTTCCATGCACAGACATGTGCAGGTTACAGACCTGCAGTAACCAAAAACAGCAGGATGGTCCAGAACTGGACTTTGAACTTGGGGAGTCAGATGATGAGAGAAACGAGCAGTTTGATGAATGACAGTGTGATGATTCTGATGGTATTACTGTGGTAGTAGTCTATTGATGCACAGGATGTTGATTCTGGACTTGGTTACCCAGAGCTTGATAACAATAATGTAACCATATTCACATATACCCATTACCCTACCCATTACCATTACATATACCCACTAATGATATGGGATTACATGTATCATTGACTAAGTATATGTAAATGTCAATGTTGTTTAAAATATTAAAATAGTTCATTACCTCACTATGGTATTCCTTTTTATCATGTATTTTGATTGTGTATTTAAACAAATGTATAGAGACCAGTTTGTGACCTAACTGGCTTTGGTCTAGTTCTCATTTAAGGCTCACAATCACCTCACACAATGAAATAGTATGGGTATATTATACATTTCCTGAATCTTTACAGTCCTGTGAGTATTCCAGTTTTTGTGTTTTGTGTCCCTGATATTCCTAGATGCCACAGGGCTAAAAGAAAGTATATAGTTTAGGCGAAAATTGCAGAAAGATGTGTGTTATTGACGGGTTGAAGAGCTCAAGTGACCTCTATATTTGTGAGAAATATCCACAACAGGGCTTGAATGAAAGCTAAGAAGGTCCCCTTTAAAATGATACCAAAGACAATATTATAGAACATTGAAAAATGTCCTGACCATGAGGCTAAACCAGGATATGCACCAGCGTCTAAAATGCAATTTAGTTTAGCGGGTGGTTAACTTCATGAGCTGATAACTGTGATACAGCTGCCACTCAGGAATGGTTATCATACCAAAATATCATCTACAGACATGGATCCTTTCAAAAATTATAAGTAAGTTTTGCCACCTTGAGTGTACCGAAATATCGTCTGGCCCATGGACTATCGGGGGAGCCGCGCGGTGCCAGGCTTAGAAGTAGGCCACGGGCATACAGCTGCGTGCGGAACAGCCGCGCGGTGCTTACTTCGCACTTAAGCAGATGCCTGCGTAGGTGTGTAAAACTAAGCTAGCTAGAAGGGACGTTAGTGAATGCATTTATCGTGTGTGTTGAGGTTAAACGCGGGGATATGGGTCTCCAGGTGGATAACGGGTTGGTTTGGCTAGGTAGCTGGTAGCTACTTGGCTAACGGTGGCAGGTGTTTGGCTGGTGTGTACTGCAGGGTATCGGTTTTGGGTCTTCGAGTAACGTCGTGAGCGCTGTGTGTGAGCTCTGCTCATATCCGTTTCAGGGAATATATGGATTTATGAGCCACCTCTTGTGGCAGTTAATATGGTTTGTCGGTAAGGCTGTTTGGTAATAGTTATCTTAGAGGTAATTTTGTGAGCGTCTTGTCTCTTTTGGTTAGCCTATTTTTTGAGAGAATAGATATAGACAGATAGTTAGATGGACAGATATCTATATATATAGATAGATGCTAGCTAGATAATTGTTAGAAGACTAGACTAATACTTTATGTCTATCTCTGCACAGATGAAGTGGATTATTAAACCGTTATAAAGAATCGTACTGACTACCGAACTTCTGCTGGAGGGAAAAATGCAGCCTTCGTTTATTCGGTTGTTTTGGGAGAAGAAGAAAAATGAACAGCGTCTCAGTGACGTAATCAATCCGCGCATGCAAGCGCAACACCGCCCACTTGTGGACAAACAAAGTCGTAAACAAAATAATAGTACACAGTAACACATAGTCATACAAATACACTGGTGTCATATCTCAACAATAATAAATGATAGCTAAATAGATGATAGATAGATAGATAGATAGATAGATAGATAGATAGATAGATAGATACAGATAAATAGATATAGATAGAGTGATGGATAGATGATAGATTAGTCGTTAGATATAGATAGATAGAAAGATTGATGATAGACAGATATAGATAGATGGATAGAAAGATGTATGATAGATGGATAGATTGATAGATAGATACAGATATATATAGATAGATGGATGGATGGATAGATAGATACAGATAGATGATTGATAGATAGAAAGACAGACAGATGATAGACAGGCAATTAGATATAGATAGATAGATAGATAGATAGATAGATAGATAGATAGATAGATGATAGACATATTGATAGATGGATAGCTAGACAGATGATAGATAGATAGATAGATAGATATAGACAGCTGGATAGATTGATAGATAGACAGACAGAGATAGATAGATAGATGTAGACGGCTGGATAGATTGTTACATAGACCGTTGATAGATACATAGATAGATAGATAGATAGATAGATAGATACAGATAGATAGATACAGATAGATGATAGACAGCTAGATATATAGACAGACAGATGGATATATATATTTTAGATAGATGGATAGATAGATAGATAGATAGATAGAGATAGATGATAGCTACAGATGGATGATAGATAGATCGATAGATGGTAGACAGATTGATAATTGATGGATAGATAGATAGATGATAGATAGATGATAGATGGATAGATGAGACAGATAGATGATAGATCTAGATAGATGATAGCTAGATGGATAGATAGACAGACGGATAGATAGGTAACCCAGCCACTGACGATGCGCAAGCCAGTGCATTCTTAGTGCCGGTCCCAAGCCCGGATAAATGGGGATGGTTGCATCAGGAAGGACATCCGGTGTAAAGTCTTTGCCAAATCAAATGTGCGGATCATAAATAAGATTTACATACTGGATCGGTCGAGGCCCGGGTTACCAATGACCACCACCGGTACTGTTAACCAGCAGGGTGCCAGTGGAAACTATGCTACTGTTGGGCGAAGGAGAAGGAGAGGGGAAGGCATGTCCAGAGGCAGCTAGAGAGGAGGAAGGGTAGGCATGTGGAGGTGAGAGTCGGAACTTTGAATGTTGGCACTATGACTGGTAAAGGGAGAGAGCTGGCTGACACGATGGAAAGAAGAAAGGTAGGCATACTGTGTGTGCAAGAGACCAGGTGGAAGGGGAGTAAGGCCAGGAGTATCGGAGGTGGGTTCAAACTCTTCTACCATGGTGTGAATGGGAGGAGAAATGGGGTAGGGGTAATTCTGAAGGAAGAGTATATCTAGAGCGTGCTGGAGGTGAAGAGAGTGTCAGACAGAGTGATGAGTATGAAGCTGGAAATCGAAGGTGTATTGCTGAATGTTATCAGTACATATGCCCCGCAAGTTGGGTGTGAGATGGAAGACGGAGAAGAATTCTGGAGTGAGTTGGATGCCGTGGTGGAGAGGGTACCCAAGGAGGAGAGAGTGGTGATTGGAGCGGACTTCAATGGACATGTTGGTGAAGGGAACAGAGGTGATAAGGAGATGATGAGTAGATATGGAGTCAAGGAGAGAAATGTATAAGGAAATATGGTGGTTGATTGTAGGAAAAGGATGAAGATGGCTGCGGTGAATACATACTGCAAGAAGAGGGAGGAACACAGGGTGACGTACAAGAGTGGAGGAAAGTGCACACAGGTGGACTATATCTTATGTAGAAGGCACAATCTAAAAGGGATTGGAGACTGCAAGGTGGTGACGGAAGAACGTAGGTAGGCAGCATCGGTTGCTGGTCTGTAGGATGAATTTGGAGACCAAGAAGAGGAAGCGAGTGAAGACACAGCCGAAGATCAAATGGTGGAAGTTGAAGAAGGAAGACTTGTGTGGAGTTCAGGCAGGAGGTAAGACAGGCACTGGGTGGTAGTGGAGAGAACCACTGCAGAAATAGAGGAAGAGGAAATAGAGGAAGACGTTGGCAAAGAAGTGGGATAGTCAGAGAGATGAAGAAAGTAGACAGGAGTACAAGGAGATGCAGCATAAAGCGAAGAGAGAGGTCATAAAGGAAAAGGAAAAGGTGTATGGTGAGTTGTATGACTGGTTAGACACTAAGGAAGGAGAAAAGGACTTGTACTGATTGCCTAGACAGAGGGACCAAGCTGGGAAGGATGTGCGGCAAGTTAGTGATAAAGGATATAGATGGAAATGTGCTGACAAGCGAGGAGAGTGTGCTAAGAAGGTGGAAGGAATACTTCGAGAGGCTGATGAACGCAGAAAATGAGAGAGAGAGAGAAGGTTGGATGATGTAGGGATAGTGAATCAGGAAGTTCAGTGGATTAGCAAGGAGGAAGTGAGGGCAGCCATGAAGAGGATGAAGAGTGAAAAGGCAGTTGGTCCTGATGACATACCTGTGGAGGCATGGAGATGTTTAGGAGAGATGGCAGTGGGGTTTTTAACTAGATTGTTTAACACAATCCTGGAAAGTGAGAGGATGCCTGAGGAGTGGAGAAGAAGCATACTGGTACCAATTTTCAAGAACAAGGGCGATGTGCAGAACTGTAGCAACTACAGAGGTATAAAGTTGATCAGCCACAGCATGAAGATATGGGAAAGAGTAATAGAAGCTAGGTTAAGAGGAGAGGTGATGATCAGCAGCAGCAGTATGGTTTCATGCCATGAAAGAGCACCACAGATGTGATGTTTACTTTGAGAATGTTGATTGAGAAGTATAGAGAAGGCCAGAAAGAGTTGCATTGTGTCTTTGTAGATTTAGAGAAAGCATACAACAGGGTGCTGAGAGAGGAGGTGTGGTATTGTATGAGGAAGTTGGGAGTTGCAGAGAAGTATGTAGGAGTGGTGCAGGATATGTATGAGGGCAGTGTGACAATGGTGAGGTGTGTTGTTGGAATGACAGATGGGTTCAAGGTGGAGGTGGGATTACATCAAGGATGGGCTCTGAGCCCTTTGTTGTTTGCAATGGTGATGGACAGGTTGACGGACAAGATCAGGCAGGAGTCTCCATGGACGATGATGTTTGCGGATGACATTGTGATCTGTAGTGAGAGTAGGGTGCAGGTTGAGGAGAGCCTGGAGAGGTGGAGGTATGCACTGGAGAGAAGAGGAATGAAAGTCAGTAGGAGCAAGACGGAATACCTATGTGTGAATAAGAGGGAGGACAGTGGAATGGTCAAGATGCAAGGAGTGGAGGTGACAAAGGCATATGAGTTTAAATACTTGGGGTCAACTGTCCAAAGTAACGGGGAGTGCAGAAGAGAGGTGAAGAAGAGAGTGCAGGCAGGGTGGAGTGGGTGGAGAAGAGTGTCAGGAGTGATGTGTGACAGAAGGGTACCAGCAAGAGTTAAAGGGAAAGTTTACAAGATGGTAGTGAGACCAGCTATGTTGTATGGTTTGGAGACAGTGGTGCTGATGAAAAGACAGGAGGTGGAGGTGGAGGTGGCAGAGATGAAGATGATAAGATTTTCATTAGGAGTGATGAAGAAGGACAGGATTAGGAACGATTATATTAGAGGGACCGCTCAGGTTGGACGGTTTGGAGACAAAGCAAGAGAGACAAGATTGAGATGGTTTGGACATGTGTGGAGGAGAGATGCTGGGTATACTGGGAGAAGGATGCTGAATATGGAGCTGCCAGGGAAGAGGAGAAGAGGAAGGCCAAAGAGGAGGTTTATGGATGTGGTGAGGGAGGACATGCAGGTGGCTGGTGTGACAGAGGAAGATGCAGAAGACAGGAAGAAATGGAAACGATGATTTGCTTGTGGGTTGACTGTTTGTTTGTTGTATTATAGTTGTGGTACAGTGTGTGTTATAGCGTGTACTGTGCATGTATTGTTAAACTGGTGGGTTGACTGTGTGTGTGTGTGTGTGTGTGTGTGTGTGTGTGTGTGTGTGTGTGTGTGTGTGTGTGTGTGTGTGTGTGTGTGTGTGTGTGTGTGATGCCGTACTGATGGTGGAAGTTGTGGGACAGCAGCATGTGTGTGCCCACGTGATGAAAGGGTCTGGATGAACAGACTGGGGAAAACTGTGATCCAAACCATTTGCAGCTCTGTAATTGGTAGGGATGCCCCCCGAAACCCGGTTCTAAACGGGAACCGGTTCTAAATTAGTAAAAACCGGATCATTTTTAAGTTCCGACGTTTTCGGTTCTGCTATCGCTAGTCGGTAGGTACTCGAGAAATCATGGAGTGAGATTTATATTGTGACAATTGTGTTTTTCGAGGAATTTAAACGTCGTGAACATAATCTTGTTTGCCGTTTTCTCCATCTCTCTGTCTCTCTCTCTTACAGCGCGAGGGGCGGGGCTGTGCTGTGCTCCACACACTCGCTCACACACACACAGACAGCTCTGCTCAAGGGCTCATCATGGCGGAGAGAACTAAACGGTCAAATGTTCGGGTATATTTTTCAAAAGTCGATGACAACACCGCTCGTTGCCACAAGTGCAACAAATCATTTGCCAGTAAGGGTGGCAATACAAGCAATCTGTTGAAACATCTTTTGTCGAAACATGGTATTAATCTGCAGAAATGTGGAGTTTTCCACTGCTTTGCTCGTAGTGTTCCATCCACGTCCACTGCAGGTAAGCCGTATGAGCCATAGATACGGAGTTAGCTAGGCTAATAGCGAATTATTACGAATAGGCCAATAAATAAAATATAATTGCTTAGCTAATTGTTTAGCTACAAATATATAAGCCACAGATACGGAGTTAACTAGGCTAATAACGAATTATTACGAATAGGCCAATAAATAAAATATAATTGCTTAGCTAATTGTTTAGCTACAAATATATAAGCCATAGATACGGAGTTAGCTAGGCTAATAGCCGGGGACACTATAAGTCAGGAGAGATCTCAACTCCTGCTGGAGAAGGCAGATATGTTGATTTTTCTGCAGAAGAACTGTTAGGATAATGTTCTAGGTTCTTGTTTGTTTGAACTTCCGTTAGCCTTTTGCTGTAAAAAATTATTTTTAATATGTATATTTTTTTCTTTATCTTTATCTACTTTTATTTTTTATCTTATTTGTTGTTGTTGAATGTTGATTATAAAGTCTATAATTCAGACGCATTTAAAACATTGCTGCTGCTGTTGCTGCTGAATAAATAATATTTGTTTATATTTATATAAAGTTATATAATAGAATAATAAAGCAATGTCGATTCTGTTCTTAATTAAGCGTCTTTTTTTCTTGCATAATAATCAAAAAGAACCGATAAGAGTATCGATAAAGTACCGAACCGACAAACAGTACCGATAAGAGTAGTATTATCGATAAAATCCTAACGATACCCATCCCTAGTAATTGGGGGGTCCAGCGTCCTGGCGGGACCAATCAGAGACCTGTCAGAGTGTTGATGTCGTCACTGTACAACAAGATGAGAGGAACTGATAGTTGCACACCTGTCAGAGAGAGACACACGGGTGAGGTGATGTCAGAGATGGAAAAGAGAGGGATGAGAATGGGTGAGAGAGAAAAGAGCAAAGGGTGGGAAAATCGCAGCTAATAGGGAGGTTAAGCGCAGAAAATAGGGTGTTGACTTCAAGTTATGATGACAAGGTCCCCTCTGGTGTGGAAGTACCTCACGGCCATATAAGTAAAGTTATTATAATCAATACATTTTATTCTAATCCAATGCATCTTATTATAATCCAATACATTTTAATATAACCAATACATCTTATTATAATCCAATACATCTTATTATAATCAATACATCTTATTATAAACCAATGCATCTTATTATAAACAATAAATCTTATTATAATCCAATACATTTTATTATAATCAATAAATCTGATTATAATCCAATACATTTTAATATAATCAATACATCTTATAATCAATTCATCTTATTATAATTCAATACAACTTATTATAATCCATTACGTTATTATAATCAATACATTTTGTTATCAATACATACTATAATCCAATACATTTTATTGTAATCAATACATTTTATTATAATCCAATACATTTTATTATAATCCAATACATTTTATTATAATCAATACATTGTGGCGGACACTAGGGGCTATGCCTCTCACCCAGCAGGGCTGTGAGCTGGGGGCGTGGTTTACGTTCCCGGGCTCTCTGGTGCAGGGTTGTTCCTGCTGCAGTTGGTTTTTGGAGTTGAGGAATAAACATCAAACTCGCCTTTGTCTCCTGTGTTTTTCCTCATCCTGCCACATTGGTGACCCCGAATTGAACATGTTTGGAGCAGAAGAAGAGTGTGAATCCACTTCGGCCACGCCGCCCCAACTCTCACAGCCGGCCGTTCTCGCCGCGGCTGTGAAGCTCCCAGAGTTCTGGCAGAGCGACCCGGCCTCGTGGTTCCAGCATGTCGAGGCGCTGTTCCACCTGCGTGGAATCTCCGCGGACGACTCCAGATACTATCTGGTCGTCGCTGCGCTGGACCAGCAGTCCACACGCCGGGCCATGCAGCTGTTGCCCCCCCCCCCCCCCCCGCAACACGGTAAATACGTCGCCCTCAAACATCTTCTACTCCGGAGGTACAGCCTATCTGCCGCAGAGAGGGCAGATAGAATCCTTTCCCTATCCGGTCTGGGCGACGGGACGGCTGTGGTTCTCATGGACAATATGCTGTCGCTGCTAGGCTCAGACGAAGGCGGGTTCCTTTTCCCGCACGTTTTCCTGCACCAGCTCCCGGCTCCTGTGCGCGCGGCTTTGGCTAACTCCCCGTGTCTGGCCGCTGGTGACTGCCGAGGTTTGGCTGAGGAGGCCGATCGGGTCCTGCTGGCTACCAGACGGTTCTCTGTGCAGAGTGTGGCATCGGAGCCTCTGCAGCCGGCGGTGGTGGCTGAAGTGACTGCCCGGAGACGGCGCGGGAGAGGCCTCTGTTTCTTCCACCGGCGGTTCGGCGGCAAGGCGAGGCGCTGCGTCCCTCCGTGCACGTTTGAGGCGGCGGGAAACTCCAGGACAGCGCTCAGTAGCAGCTGTGGGCGCTGGCGGACGTAGTGAGCTGCTCTTCATTAAGGACTCGATGTCAGGAAGACGGTTTCTGGTGGACTCAGGCTCGCAAAAGAGCCTACTCCCTCCTGCTAAGACAGACAGGTCGGCCGAAGGCGGCGGCCCACAGTTAAGTGCAGCTAACGGTTCGTCCACGTTTGGCACAAGGTTGGTGACTGTTTGCTTCCACGGGCGCCATTTTGAGTGGGACTTTGTAGTGGCCGCCATTACTGTTCCTATTATCGGCGCGGATGTTCTGTGTGCTACGCACCACAGATGCGATGTTTGCTTTGAGAATGTTGATTGAGAAGTATAGAGAAGGCCAGAAAGAGCTGCATTGTGTCTTTGTAGATTTAGAGAAAGCATACGACAGGGTGCCGAGAGAGGAGGTGTGATATTGTAGGAGGAAGTCAAGAGTTGCAGAGAAGTATGTAGGAGTGGTGCAGGATACGTATGAGGGAAGTGTGACAATGGTGAGGTGTGCGGTTGGAATGACGGATGGGTTCAAGGTGGAGGTGGGATTACATCAAGGATCGGCTCTTAGCCCTTTCTTGTTTGCAGTGGTGATGGACAGGTTGACGGACAAGATCAGGCAGGAGTCTCCATGGACGATGATGTTCGCGGATGACATTGTGATCTGTAGTGAGAGTAGGGTGCAGGTGGAGGAGAGCCTGGAGAGGTGGAGGTATGCACTGGAGAGAAGAGGAATGAAAGTCAGTAGGAGCAAGACGGAATACCTATGTGTGAATGAGAGAGAGGACAGTGGAATGGTCAGGATGTAAGGAGTGGAGGTGACAAAGACATCTGAGTTTAAATACTTGGGGTCAACTGTCCTATTTCCCATTCATGAAATCTTCAGCATCTGCTACAATGCCCATTTTTGTGTCTGTGTCTGGTTAGACACAGTCACAAACATGGGCATTGTAACAGATGGTGAAGGATTTGTGAATGGGAAATAGACTAAATCAGTCCTCTGTTACCTCCTTCAGTGAAAGATAGTGGTAAATTGTAAATCTCTACTGCACTCCCCCTTACTTTGGACAGTTGACCCCAAGTATTTAAACTCAGATGTCTTCGTCACCTCCACTCCTTGCATCTTGACCATTCCACTGTCCTCCCTCTTATTCACACATAGGTATTCCGTCTTGCTCCTACTGACTTTCATTCCTCTTCTCTCCAGTGCATACCTCCACCTCTTCAGGCTCTCCTCAACCTGCACCCTACTCTCACTACAGATCACAATGTCATCCGCGAACATCGTCGTCCACAGAGATTCCTGCCTGATCTTGTCCGTCAACCTGTCCATCACCATTGCAAACAACAAAGGGCTCAGAGCCGATCCTTGATGTAATCCCACCTCCACCTTGAACCCATCTGTCATTCCAACAACACACCTCACCATTGTCACACTGCCCTCATACATATCCTGCACCACTCCTACATACTTCTCTGCAACTCCCAACTTCCTCATACAATACCACACCTCCTCTCTCGGCACCCTGTCATATGCTTTCTATAAATCTACAAAGACACAATGTAACTCGTGGCCTTCTCTATACTTCTCCATCAACATTCTCAAGCAAACATCACATCTGTGGTGCTCTTTCCTGTCATGAAACCATACTGCTGCTGCTGATCATCACCTCTCCTCTTAACCTAGCTTCTATTACTCTTTCTCTCCTCTTAACCTAGCTTCTGTTACTCTTTCTCTCTTCTTAACCTAGCTTCTATTACTCTTTCTCTCTTCTTAACCTAGCTTCTATTACTCTTTCTCTCTTCTTAACCTAGCTTCTATTACTCTTTCCCAAATCTTCATGCTGTGGCTGATCAACTTTATACCTCTGTAGTGCCTACAGTTCTGCACATCGCCCTTGTTCTTGAAAATCGGTACCAGTATGCTTCTTCTCCACTCCTCAGGCATCCTCTCACTTTCCAAGATTGTGTTAAACAATCTAGTTAAAAATTCCACTGCCATCTCTCCTAAACACCTCCATGCCTCCACAGGTATGTTATCAGGACCAGCTGCCTTTCCACTCTTCATCTTCTTCATAGCTGCCCTCACTTCCTCCTTGCTAATCCACTGAACTTCCAGATTCACTATCCCTACATCATCCAACCTTCTCTCTCTCTCTCATTTTCTTCATTCATCAGCCCCTCAAAGTATTCCTTCCACCTTCTCAGCACACTCTCCTCGCTTGTCAGCACAATTCCATCTCTATCCTTGATCGCCCTAACTTGCTGCACATCCTTTGCAGCTCGGCCCCTCTGTCTAGCCAATCGGTACAAGTCCTTTTCTCCTTCCTTAGTGTCCAACCTGTCATACAACTCACCATCCGCATCTTAAGCTATGACGTAGGCACGTCCCTGTTGCGTAGGCGCGCGCGCGAATTTGCTTCCGGCTCCATCGACTTGTTGACAATATGCCTCTGCTGTGTCCCCCTTTGTTTAAATCGATCAGAGAGTAAAACTGAGACCAAACTGTCTTTCTATCGCTTTCCTCCGAAAGACAAAGATAAGAAGAGGTGGCTGCAGTTAATACGGTAAGTTGCTATTGAAGAAATGCATTGAAAATTGAAGTTTGGCGCCGACTTTTGTGCTAAGTGCAGACTAGCTACCCTGCACTGCAGACTAGCTACTACCGGTAGCTACCCTCTTGTTACCGAAATCCACGTTACATACTAGACAGGTATTTAGATTTTTAGCTAATTCAACAAGCGAGGATCAATATATGTGCTTTTCCATATGTTTTTCTGCTCAATAAGGCTTTAATCAGAGTGTAGTGGAGGGTAAACAAGCATCGGTTAGCCACTTATGGCGTTACTACTACAACCCTATCTGTGAAGACATACAGTTACTGTAAGCAAGCATTATGTCAGCTACACACTCGGAAAACTGCATTATTCTATGCATTCTTAGCCCATGATTATCTAAAACGAGATGATGCATCTCAAGGGGATTATCATTAAAGAGACTTGGAGTAAATGCATGAATAAGCAGGGGTACATAACGTTAGATAGTCCAGGTGAATGTGCTGTTTCTGCCTGTTTTGTTACAGTAGTTTCACTTCTGACTTTTCCCATATAAATCAAACAATGAAACTTCATATCTACAAAAAATAATGTTTCTGTAGGGAGACTGACATCTAATTCTAAAGCCTTACTATGTAACCTTTCCTTTATGAAAAGGCTATGAAAAGGCTATAATATTTGCCCCCCCCCAAAAAAAAATCTGTATTGTATAGTATGTGAATACAATATAACTTGCCCAATCTGTATGGTAGACTGTTTGTATAATATCATTATACAATCTTTACAGTAGAGTATGTTAACACAATAGAAATTGTGTTTTAAATAATTGATGGTTAAAGTGGCATTCTTTAACTTTTTTTGATAAAAAATAAAGTTGATTTTGGTCACAATTTACCACTATCTTTCACTGAAGGAGGTAACAGAGGACTGATTTAGTCTATTTCCCATTCACAAATCCTTCACCATCTGTTACAATGCCCATGTTTGTGACTGTGTCTAACCAGACACAGACACAAAAATGGGCATTGTAGCAGATGCTGAAGATTTCATGAATGGGAAATAGGCTGAATTAGTACAGTGTTACCTCCTTCAGTGAAAGATAGTGGTAAATCTTGACCAAAATCAACTTTATTTTTTATCGAAAAAAGTTAAAGAATGCCACTTTAATTGTTCAAATCCAGGGCAGACGATAAGTTACAATGCAGCTTCAAGTTTTCAT
This sequence comes from Lampris incognitus, assembly GCF_029633865.1. Taxonomy (NCBI): domain Eukaryota; kingdom Metazoa; phylum Chordata; class Actinopteri; order Lampriformes; family Lampridae; genus Lampris; species Lampris incognitus. The sequence goes on along the minus strand of NC_079212.1, from coordinate 1,053,287 downwards.
TGCCAATCATTTCTAAATCTCTCATTCTTTTTTTTTTTTACAGGCGTGATGGCTTTACACCAAGCCCCTGCTCAAGGGTGTGCAGTTGGCATTTTCCAAATGGCAAAGCTGCTGGCCCATCACGTTTTGCTTGGAACGAGGGGAAGACTTTCCCAGGCCACCTCAGCCTTCCACACAAGAAGAGAAAAACAGTACCACTCCCTCCCAGTGGTGAAGAAGGGACAAATGAACTTGAATTACAAAATTCTGACATTGCAACCGCAGAGCCCCCTAGTACTTCAGACAACCCAACCGCAGAGACCCCTAGTACTTCAGACAACCCAACCGCAGACACCCCTAGTACTTCAGACAACCCAACCGCAGAGACCCCTGGTACTTCAGACAACCCAACCGCAGACACCCCTAATACTTCAGACAACCCAACCGCAGACACCCCTGGTACTTCAGACAACCCAACCGCAGACACCCCTAGTACTTCAGACAACCCAACCGCAGACACCCCTGGTACTTCAGACAACCCAACCGCAGACACCCCTAGTACTTCAGACAACCCAACCGCAGACACCCCTAGTACTTCAGACAACCCAACCGCAGACACCCCTCGTACTTCAGACAACCCTTTTAACAGTGTTGCGCTGCTAGAGATAGAGGTTGACATGTTGAGAAGAGAGAATGAAAAATTGAAAAGAGAATCGGAGAAACAAAAACAGACCTTTTCCTTCCGCCAAATATCTTCCAATCGTGTCAAAGTAAAATATTTCACTGGCTTACCAGATGTCGCTACCGTCCTGGTTTTGGAAGCACTCTTATCTAAGTTTGAGCTACAATATCATTCGAATTGGACAGTCCAGTCTATGCCACTAGTCGATCAGTTGCTACTGACTTTGATGAAGCTCAAACTTAATTCTGGTCATGAAGACCTTGCAACCAGGTTTAATTGCAGTACAGCCACAGTTACCAACATTTTTATCACCATTGTCAGTGCCCTGTATGACATTTTATATGTTGGTATGCTTGAGAACAACATCCCCTCCATAGAGAAGAACCAGGCATTGTTGCCAGAGTGTTTCCGTCCGTTTCCTAACTGTAGGATTGTGCTCGATTGCACAGAGTTAGCAGTCTCCAGGACAGAGAGGCTTGACAAACAGAATCATTTATGGAGCCAGTACAAAAAACGGACCACACACAAAGCCTTAATAGGTGTGGCTCCTAATGGAGTGATAACATTTGTCAGTGACTATTATGGTGGAAGTGCCTCAGACAAGGCTATTACATTAGATTCTGGAGTTCTCAATCATCTACGCCCAGGAGACATGGTGATAAAGGCTTCACAATCCGGGACATCTTGCCAGAAGGGGTTTCACTCAACATCCCATCTTTCCTTGTTAATGGACAGTTCACACAAGGAGAAGTTAAGAAAAACAAACTCATATCCAGTGCTAGGATCCATGTGGAGCGCTCCATTCAGAGGTTGAAATTGTTCAACATTTTGGACAATATCCCATATCAGTTCACTAAAAACATAAACAAAATACTGAAAGTGTGCGTGTGTCTTACCAACCTACAAACACCAATTCTTCGGGAAATAGCATGAAATGACTTGAATAAATGTAAGCAGAATCAGATTCATGTATTTATACTTTTAATAAAGTAATACTGAATTAAGAACACTGCTTGATTTTTTTAATCAAAACACATTTGTAACAAAATGCATAGTGCAAAAACTAATGTCACTGTAAAAAGTATAAAGTGCAAAACATCAACATTGGTAACAAAATGCATAGTGCAAAAACTACTGTCAACGTAAAGAAGAGGATCACCATATGATGAATACAACATTTAAATATGCAAATTTGCATATTTAAATGATAATGATGTACCGTGCATGTTCACATCATGTATACTTTACATTACTTAACCACTTATCCAACCCATATGGTTGGACAGAGTCCTTCAGGGCTCTAACTAAGTGTCTTGTGTTTTATGTTATTATGTTATGCTCTCCTCGAACCATCACCTTAACGTGGTGGAGAGGTTTGAGTGACCCCATGAATCCCGAGAGCTATGTTGTCTGTAGCCTTGCGCTACTGTAGGGTCACACATGGCAAACTGGTCTAGGAGGGAACAGACTTAAGAATGGTTCAAGAGCTGTGAGGAGTTGTGCCCCACAGTCCTTAAATACGCACAAAGGTTTAAATTTGATTAATTTGATTAATTAAATTTAATTAAAACCCTTGGCAAACTCGTCTGAGGATGACTAAATGAATGCTGGGGTTCATGTGGTTAAGACCATTCTTCTAATATTACATGTTTCCAAACATTTTGGACAAAATAGAACATTTTACATCAAGGTGCCCAGAGATTTCCTGGTGCCCAGCTGACCTGTATCCAACGTGGCCTATAACGTTAATAAGAAACAGATCGTAGCACACATGGTAGCCCTAAAATGGCTATGATCTTACATGTAAGTCTATATTTCATTAATTCCTAATATGTATTTTAAATTCATTAAACCTTTACAGCGTTACAGTATGTACGATCATAGCCATTCTGGAGCTAGACACATGAAAAGCTAGCCTTGGATCCAAGAACGTCAGAGTTATTTTAACAAGTCAAACGTCGGAAAAGAATTATCTACCGACAAAATAAAGCACTGGCAGTCTTTATCCAAGGCTTATGAATCGCCAGTAAACGTGGGATATAACATCAGAAGCCAGAATACCCAACATTACCAAGCTAACGCTAGCTAACCCTGTTAGCTCACTCACCTCAACCTGATAAACTTTCTGTTTCATGGAAGCCTGTACCTTGCCTTTTATAATGCCCCCTGAAACATTTACGTTCACAACTCTATCTGAATTGAAAGCATTGAGACCCTTTTTCACCCTGAGAGGTTCGTCTTTAAAAAAAGACGTTAATGTAAATATATTTACGGGTTCAGACATATAGTTTTGAGTGGAAAATAATGCAGTGAGATTCCCCAAGGCACCGGAAGTATAACTCCGCCCACACGTGACGTCGCGTCGTGACGTCGTGCTTAAGAGCCGAATACACCTTTTCCTTTGCCTTTGCCACCTCTCTCTTTGCTTTACGTTGCATCTCCTTGTACTCCTGTCTACTTTCTTCATCTCTCTGACTATCCCACTTCTTCTTTGCCAACTTCTTCCTCTGTATACTTTGCTGTACTTCCTCATTCCACCACCAAGTCTCCTTGTCTTCCTTCCTCTGTCCTGATGACACACCAAGTACCTTCCTAGCTGTCTTCCTCACTATGTCTGCAGTGGTTGTCCAGCCATCTGGCAACTCTTCACTACCACTCAGTGCCTGTCTTAACTCCTGCCTGAACTCCACACAACAGTCTTCCTTCTTCAACTTCCACCATTTGATCTTCGGCTGTGTCTTCACTCTCTTCCTCTTCTTGGTCTCCAAAGTCGTCCTACAGACCACCATCCGATGCTGCCTAGCTACGTTCTCCCCTGTCACCACCTTGCAGTCTCCAATCCCTTTTAGATTGTGCCTCCTACATAAGATATAGTCCACCTGTGTGCACTTTCCTCCACTCTTGTATGTCACCCTGTGTTCCTCCCTCTTCTTGCAATATGTATTCACCACAGCCAATTCCATCCTTTTCACAAACTCCACCACCATCTGTCCTTCCATATTTCTCTCCTTGACTCCATATCTACCCATCACCTCTGTTCCCTTCACCAACATGCACATTGAACTCCGCTCCAATCACCACTCTCTCCTCCTTGGGTACCCTCTCCACCACGTCGTCCAACTCACTCCACAATTCTTCTTTCTCGTCGTGCTCCCACCCAACTTGCGGGGCATATGTGCTGATAACATTCAGCAATACACCTTCGATTTCCAGCTTCATACTCATGACCCTGTCTGACACCCTCTTCACCTCCAGCACGCTTTTGACATACTCTTCCTTCAGAATTACCCCTACCCCATTACTCCTCCCATTAGCACCATGGTAGAAGAGTTTGAACCCACCTCCGGTACTCCTGGCCTTACTCCCCTTCCACCCGGTCTCTTGCACACACAGTATGCCTACCTTTCTTCTTTCCATCATATCAGCCAGCTCTCTCCCTTTACCAGCCATAGTGCCAACATTCAAAGTTCCGACTCTCCCCTCCACTCACCTACCCTTCCTCCTCTCTAGCTGCTTCTGGACATGCCTTCCCCCTCTCCTTCTCCTTCGCCCAACAGTAGCATAGTTTCCACCAGCCCCCTTCTCGTTAACGGTGGCGGTCATTGGTAACCCAGGCCTCGACCAATCCAGTATGTAAATCTTATTTATGATCTGCATATTTGATTTGGCAAAGATTTTACGCCGGATGCCCTTCCTGACGCAACCCTAAGAATGCACTGGCTTGCGAATCTTCATGGGCTGGGTTTTCTTATTATTGGCTGGGTTATCTTATTATAATCAATACATTTTATTATAATCAATATGTTATTATAATCAATACATCTTATAATCAATACATCTTATTATAATCAATACATTTTATAATCAATACATATTATAACCCAATACATCTTATTATAATCAATACATTTTATTATAAACAATACATCTTATTATAATCAATACATTTTATAATCAATACATATTATAACCCAATACATCTTATTATAATCAATACATTTTATTATAAACAATATATTTATTATAATCAATACATTTTATAATCAATACATATTATAACCCAATACATCTTATTATAATCAATACATTTTATTATAAACAATACATGTTATTATAATAAATACATCTCATTATAATCAATGCATCTTATTATAATCAATACATCTTATTGTGTCATTAAGTAATTCAAAACAAGTGTCCACACCAACCGGTTCCAAACTCAGGTCAACTCTGCATGCATGGCCCAAAATCACAAACCCACATTAAATAAAAGATGAATAAATAAACTAAAAACATAAGCCAAATATACAGCCAGGGCTCACCGTGGTTGCACAAGTTAGAAACAGAAACCAGGTCTTACTCATCACCCACTGAGCACAGTACTCCCCCTATTGCCCTCTTAAGGCTGAAAGCCTCTAACTTGTCTACTGTTTTGTAGTAGGAATACTCCACCCTGAGTCGAGCCTTCAGCAGACCATCAAGAACCTGCACAGGGTGCACACAGCCAACCGTCCGAGCCCGGTTCTCAAGGCTCAGCCAGATGGCTAGTTTGGCAGTGGATGATATGAAATGTGAAATAAGTGTGGGCATACTTTTCTTCCTGGCTAGGTATTTGGGACCATACACAAGCAACTGAATAGAAAAAGCCTCCCCCAAGGCCCAAAACCAGCCCCATCACAACTCAAACACACCCGCCAACCTAGGACCCTGGACAAATAAATGTGTTAGAGTTCCACACTGTGAGAAAAAAAGACACGTCTCCCTGTGGTCAGGATCCAGGTGTGCTCTGTGTCCGTTTGTAGCTATTGCTCCGTACAAAATCTTCCACTGGAGGTCAGTTGACCGTTTTTCAATCGGTAGCTTGTACAGGGACTGCCAGCACCCTTTTGGGGAAGAGCCTGGACCAAAAAACTCTGACCCCCTCAACGCTTTCATGGCCTGCAGAGACTGAAACTGCCTCAGTTTCACACAGAGCACTGTCAGACAGATTCAGAGAATGTCTGGATATACTTGTTCATATGGACCAAACACACTCTGTACAGGGTAGAACAATAATGGACAATCTTTTTCTTTTTCGAGATGTAATTGAGTTATGCGAACTTTATGATCTCGACATTGGTATTCTCTGCTTAGATCAAGAAAAAGCATTTGACAGGGCGAACCATGGCTATTTGTGTTCAGTACTCAAAGCATTTGGTTTTGGTGACCATTTTGTATCATGGGTGGGGTTATTATATAGTGGTTCTGAGTGTTTGATGAAAGATGGTGGAGGATTGAGCCAGTCAAGCCCTGTGCAGAGGGGGATAAGACAGGGTTGTCCCATCTCAGGCCAGCTGTAGTCTGGCTATTGAGGAAACGAGACCTAACGAGGGCTCCTTTCACTCTCTCCTGCATGAAAGCCCTGAGCTCCAGTCTTTTTTCTTGCACCAGGCCGTCAGTAGCATTGTCTGGATTAGTACTCATAACACACTTGATGTTCTTTATACGGTCCTCCAGCTCCTGGACAACTGCTTTAATTCTAGCAGTGGAGTGAGACGTATACTGCTGACAGAAAACACGAATCTGTGCCTTACCCACTTCCCACCACTGCCTCGGCGAATCAAAATTAGCTTTTTTACTTTGCCAGCAGTCCCAAAAATGTTCAAAGCTCTGACAGAAAACGCTATCCTGCAACAAGTTGTTGTTGAAATGCCAATATGACCTAACTTTTTGCCCAGGAGAAATGTTCAAATCTACCATGATGAGAAGGTGATCAGTGAAGCTAGCTGGAGTAATGGGGCTACAAACTAGACTGGATGCAAGTGACTTTGAAATGTGGAACCTGTCTAACCTGGCTGCACTCACCCTGTTATTGCTCACCCTGACCCACGTGTACTGTCTAGCAGTGGGGTGTTTCAGTCTTCATGCATCTAGAAAATCCAATAAAGTAACTATTCTGCCTAAGCTACCAGATGACTGAATGTGTGTTCCTCACTTTTCCTGTCCATGGTGAAATCAATGGTGCAGTTCCAGTCCCCACCTATGACCAGCTGCTCCTGACGACACTTCTGCAGCTCATCCCTCAAAACACTAAAAAAGGCTAATCTGTCAGCTCCTTGAAATGAGGCATATATATACATATACATATATATACACTCACCGGCCACTTCATTAGGCACACCTGTCCAACTGCTCATTAACGCAAATTTCTAATCAGCCAATCACATGGCAGCAACTCAATGCATTTAGGCATGTAGACATGGTCAAGACGATCTGCTGCAGTTCAAACCGAGCATCAGAATGGGGAAAAAAGGTGATTTAAGTGACTTTGAACGTGGCATGGTTGTTGGTGCCAGACAGGCTGGTCTGAGTATTTCAGAAACTGCTGATCTACTGGGATTTTCACGCACAACCATTTCTAGGGTTTACAGAGAATGGTCCGAAAAAGAGAAAATATCCAGTGAGCGGCAGTTCTGTGGGCGAAAATGCCTTGTTGATGCCAGAGGTCAGAGGAGAACGGCCAGACTGGTTCGAGCTGATAGAAAGGCAACAGTAACTCAAATAACCACTCATTACAACCGAGGTATGCAGAAGAGCATCTCTGAACGCACAACACGTCGAACCTTGAGGCAGATGGGCTACAGCGGCAGAAGACCACACCGGGTGCCACTCCTGTCAGCTAAGAACAGGAAACTGAGGCTACAATTCGCACAGGCTCACCAAAATTGGACAATAGAAGATTGGAAAAACGTTGCCTGGTCTGATGAGTCTCGATTTCTGCTGCGACATTCGGATGGTAGGGTCAGAATTTGGCGTCAACAACATGAAAGCATGGATCCATCCTTCCTTGTATCAACGGTTCAGGCTGGTGGTGGTGGTGTAATGGTGTGGGGGATATTTTCTTTGCACACTTTGGGCCCCTTAGTACCAATTGAGCATCGTGTCAACGCCACAGCCTACCTGAGTATTGTTGCTGACCATGTCCATCCCTTTATGACCACAGTGTTCCCATCTTCTGATGGCTACTTCCAGCAGGATAACGCACCATGTCATAAGGCTCGAATCATCTCAGACTGGTTTCTTGAACATGACAATGAGTTCACTGTACTCAAATGGCCTCCACAGTCACCAGATCTCAATCCAATAGAGCACCTTTGGGATGTGGTTGACCGGGAGATTCGCATCATGGATGTGCAGCCGACAAATCTGCAGCAACTGCGTGATGCTATCATGTCAATATGGACCAAACTCTCTGAGGAATGTTTCCAGTACCTTGTTGAATCTATGCCACGAAGGATTAAGGCAGTTCTGAAGGCAAAAGGGGGTCCAACCCGGTACTAGCAAGGTGTACCTAATAAAGTGGCCAGTGAGTGTATATGTATATATATATATATATATGTATATATGTATATACATGTATATGGCGGGTTTTTTTCTGAAACCATCAATGGTGTTGAGTGCTCAACTAATGAGGAGCAGAATATCAACACGGATACAGGAAAAAAGATTTTAATACATTGCAGTACAGGCCTGTTTCGTGCATCTCGCACTCATCGGCTGCTAATGTATTAAAATCTTTTTTCCTGTATCCGTGTTGATTTTTATATATATATATATATATATATATATATATATATATATATATATATATATATATATATATATATATAATATAGTGTGGCGAATTCTGTTGGAGTGTTCTTGCTGGAAGTCTCGGTTCATTTGCTTATTACCCACAATGCAGCTGAAGAGTGTTAATGTTTTGTGTTATATTGTATGATATTGAACTTGTTAAAAACGGGCATATTTGTTACACATAGCGGGGATGTTGTGGAAGGTAATGGGGACGTTATTAGAAAAGTTGTATTGGACAGCATAGTATTTCCCACCATGAGTGTAAAGAGTAGGCAAATAGGTTAGGTCGGTTCTGTGGCTAAGAAAAGGGATAAGCTGAGACCAATACAAACTTGTATCTGTTATCACTGGCTTGTCTTATGGTCGCAAGAGCTTGCTGATTAACTCTGACAGGTTGGCTGAGGAGTCCATTATTTGACCATGTCACAATATATAGACAAAACAGAAAAGGCACTGTTCAATTTCTATCCTTACAATCAGACACCTCCCCTTAACCAAGTCCACAGATGATACAATTCTTGGATTAGTTGTTTTATTTAGTAACACTGCTACCCCTCCACTTTAGTTTTTGCCATGGCTGAGTACATATGACCCCTCCCACCACCACCCCAATCTATCTCATTAGTTTGGTCACTATGAGTTTCCTTTAGAAAAACCACATCTAACTTTTTCTGTTTCACAACCTCAGCCACTAAAGCCCTCTTACGTCTGTCTCTCCCACCATTAATATCAAGAGATCCAACCCTGAGCCCCTGCATAAGATGGGTAGAACAGAGAAAAAGACAGAGACAGAAACAGACCGGTACGAACCAGAAACAAGAATAAAGCACCCTGTGATGCATGATCATAATTTATTTCACAACTTGTTCCTTCTTACAGTTTCCCCTTTGCTTTGTCAAGGCTGTGACGTGTTTAAGCCGAAAATGTTTTTTTCTCTCCATCAAGCAGCTCAACACCACCCCTTTTCTGCCGATGACCAACAGTCCTAATGAACTTCTCTGTATCCTTAAAAGAATCTTTTACTGACTTCCCAAAAGTTTCATCCAAAACAACGCTTATGTCCTCCAGAGAATACAGATCTGTGTGGTGGTTTGATGCTTTACCAGCTGACACACTATCAGACTCCGAATCATAATCCAAGTCCTCAGCCTCACCTGGCTACAGGGACTGTCCTCTACACTCTGTGTTCCCTTCAGTAGGCCTACCTCCACCCTTCACACCCTGTCTCTCACCACTGAGCACATCCTCAGCCTCACCTGTCACCTGGCTATAGGGACTGTCCTCTACACTCAGTGTTCCCTTCAGTAGGCCTACCTCCACCCTTCACACCCTGTCTCTCACCACTGAGCACATCCTCAGCCTCACCTGTCACCTGGCTATAGGGACTGTCCTCCACACTCTCAGTGTTCCCTTCAGTAGGCCTACCTCCACCCTTCACACCCTGTCCCTCACCACTGAGCACATCCTCAGCCTCACCTGTCACCTGGCTATAGGGACTGTCCTCTACACTCAGTGTTCCCTTCAGTAGGCCTACCTCCACCCTTCACACCCTGTCTCTCACCACTGAGCACATCCTCAGCCTCACCTGTCACCTGGCTACAGGGACTGTCCTCTACACTCTGTGTTCCCTTCAGTAGGCCTACCTCCACCCTTCACACCCTGTCTCTCACCACTGAGCACATCCTCAGCCTCACCTGTCACCTGGCTATAGGGACTGTCCTCTACACTCAGTGTTCCCTTCAGTAGGCCTACCTCCACCCTTCACACCCTGTCTCTCACCACTGAGCACATCCTCAGCCTCACCTGTCACCTGGCTATAGGGACTGTCCTCCACACTCTGTGTTCCCTTCAGTAGGCCTACCTCCACCCTTCACACCCTGTCCCTCACCACTGAGCACATCCTCAGCCTCACCTGTCACCTGGCTATAGGGACTGTCCTCTACACTCAGTGTTCCCTTCAGTAGGCCTACCTCCACCCTTCACACCCTGTCTCTCACCACTGAGCACATCCTCAGCCTCACCTGTCACCTGGCTACAGGAACTGTCCTCTACACTCTGTGTTCCCTTCAGTAGGCCTACCTCCACCCTTAACACCCTGTCCCTCACCACTGAGCACATCCTCAGCCTCACCTGTCACCTGGCTATAGGGACTGTCCTCTACACTCAGTGTTCCCTTCAGTAGGCCTACCTCCACCCTTCACACCCTGTCTCTCACCACTGAGCACATCCTCAGCCTCACCTGTCACCTGGCTACAGGAACTGTCCTCTACACTCTGTGTTCCCTTCAGTAGGCCTACCTCCACCCTTAACACCCTGTCCCTCACCACTGAGCACATCCTCAGCCTCACCTGTCACCTGGCTATAGGGACTGTCCTCTACACTCAGTGTTCCCTTCAGTAGGCCTACCTCCACCCTTAACACCCTGTCCCTCACCACTGAGCACATCCTCAGCCTCACCTGTCACCTGGCTATAGGGACTGTCCTCTACACTCTGTGTTCCCTTCAGTAGGCCTACCTCCACCCTTAACACCCTGTCTCTCACCACTGAGCACATCCTCAGCCTCACCTGTCACCTGGCTATAGGGACTGTCCTCCACACTCTGTGTTCCCTTCAGTAGGCCTACCTCCACCCTTCACACCCTGTCTCTCACCACTGAGCACATCCTCAGCCTCACCTGTTACCTGATTACTGGGATTCTCCTCCACACTCTCAGTGTTCCCTTCAGTAGGCCTACCTCCACCCTTCACACCCTGTCCCTCACCAATCAGCACATCCTCGGTCCCTGCCCAGCTGCTGGATGCAGCCACCGGTTCAGCTGCGAGTGTTTCTGCACGCTCTGCCCCGGCTCCGAGCTCTGCCCCCGGCTCCGAGGCCATAGGCTGAGAGCCTATTTCCTACTTCCTACAACCGGTGGAGCAGGCTGTTCCTCCGACTGACTCCGTTCTCCTCCCCCCGCCTCGCAGACATTATCAGGGGGATGTTGGCATCTGCGGTGTCTGCCTCTGCTTGCTGTCTATACGCACATGCGATCCGCTTATGGCCGACATCACCACACTCAAAACATTTCACCTGCTCCGAACTAGCATACACCATGTACGAGCCGTTACCGTGTGTACCTCTAAAGGAAACCTCCAAACTCTGTGTCGGAAAGTCCAAAAGCGTAAACAGCTGTCTGCTGAGTGACTGAACATGCTCTACCTCCGGATCTGTACACCCGAGACGGACAGTTTTGAACGCACCGGGGAATTTACCAAACCTCCGCAGCTCATTTTCCAACAGCTCGTTGGGGATAAACGGCAGAACACCTGACCCTGTGATTCTGGTAGAGGAACCGACAACAGAGAAACAGTAGTATAGACATCCCTGATAACTACACCCCTCTCCACCATCTCACTGGCATGACGCTCCTCCTTCAAAACACCACCACAGCCTTGTTCCTCCTGGACGCAAGCAGTAGACCATGACCAACTTGCTGTCCTACGGCCAACAAAACCTCCTGCACCGTCACCTTGGGCTCCAGCGGGACTATCTGGATCCCGTGACGGATGGACGGAGGTGGCGTCTCGGAGGGAGGCCATCCTCCTGAAAACAACCCAACTAAACCACCGAACACTCGGTAAAAAATGAAATGTACCTGATCATGCACACAGGACAACTGAAGAAAACCCGAGAAAAATACAGCAAACGATTCACCTGTCATGCCAATCTCACACTCCCCACCCCCTCGCTCATGCTCAAACACCCAACATCCCAGCATGCAGTGCGCAGACAGAGAGACAGAGACAGCAGGAGTGGAGGAAGTTTGAGTGCGTAAGAAAGGGGAAGCGATGGTAATAAAGTGATAGATGGAGGAAGAGGAGTGAAAGAGAGAGAGGAAATCAGACAGAATATGAGCAGTCCCCGAACAAAACACTGTTGCTAAGCAACTGAGCGGCTCATCTTTGAAGTTTTTTCATTGTGTTTTTTTAACAATCAGGTCAGAATGACACACAATGGAAACTCTACAAACGCACAATCTGGCATCACACACACACACACACACACTGTTAGTTCCCATCACAGCCAGTCTGCATCCAGCCACAGCCAGTAGATTCTTCTCAGAGTGCCTTTGAGTAAGTAGTTAGTTGCTGTGCTGTGTTGATGGGACAGCAGATGGCCAGGGGCTAGGGTGAGCCGGAGTAGCCTTCCGGGGGCTAGGGTGAGCCGGAGTAGCCTTCCGGGGGCTAGGGTGAGCCGAAGTAGCGTTCCGGGGGCTAGGGTGGGCTGGAACAGCGTTGCGGGGGCTAGGGTGGGCCGGAACAGCGTTGCGGGGGCTAGGGTGGGCTGGAACAGCGATCCAGAGGATAGGGTGGGCTGGAGTAGCGTTCTGGGGGGCTAGGGTGGGCCGGGGTAGCGTTCCAGGAGCTAGGGTGGGCTGGAACAGCGTTCCGGGGGCTAAGGTTAGGCCGGGGTAGCGTTCCAGGGGCTAGGGTGGGCTGGAACAGCATTCCGGGGGCTAGGGTGAGCTGGAGTAGCGTTCCAGGAGCTAGGGTGGGCTGGAGTAGCGTTCTGGGGGCTAGGGTGGGCTGGAACAGCATTCCGGGGGCTAGGGTGGGCCGGGGTAGCGTTCTGGGGGCTAGGGTGGGCCGGAGTAGCGTTCCGGGGGCTAGGGTGGGCTGGAACAGCGTTCCGGAGGATAGGGTGGGCCGGGGTAGCGTTCTGGGGGCTAGGGTGGGCTGGAACAGCGTTCCGGGGGCTAGGGTGAGCTGGAGTAGCGTTCCAGGAGCTAGGGTGGGCTGGAATAGCGTTCTGGGGGCTAGAGTGGGCTGTAACAGCGTTCCGGGGGCTAGGGTGAGCTGGAGTAGCGTTCCAGGAGCTAGGGTGGGCTGGAGTAGCGTTCCGGGGGCTAGGGTGGGCTGGAACAGCGTTCCGGGAGCTAGGGTGGGCCGGAGTAGCGTTCTGGGGGCTAGGGTGGGCCGGAGTAGCGTTCCGGGGGCTACGGTGGGCTGGAACAGCGTTCCGGAGGATAGGGTGGGCCGGGGTAGCGTTCTGGGGGCTAGGGTGGGCTGGAACAGCGTTCCGGGGGCTAGGGTGAGCTGGAGTAGCGTTCCAGGAGCTAGGGTGGGCTGGAGTAGCGTTCTGGGGGCTAGGGTGGGCTGGAACAGCGTTCCGGAGGCTAGGGTGGGCCGGGGTAGCGTTCCAGGAGCTAGGGTGGGCTGGAACAGCGTTCCGGGGGCTAGGGTGGGCCGGGGTAGCGTTCCAGGGGCTAGGGTGGGCTGGAACAGCGTTCCGGGGGCTAGGGTGAGCTGGAGTAGCGTTCCAGGAGCTAGGGTGGGCTGGGGTAGCGTTCTGGGGGCTAGGGTGGGCTGGAACAGCATTCCAGGGGCTAGGGTGGGCCGGGGTAGCGTTCCGGGGGCTAGGGTGGGCTGGAACAGCGTTCTGGGAGCTAGGGTGGGCCGGGGTAGCGTTCCGGGGGCTAGGGTGAGCCGAAGTAGTGTTCCGGGGGCTAGGGTGGGCTGGAACAGCGTTCTGGGAGCTAGGGTGGGCTGGAGTAGCGTTCCAGGAGCTAGGGTGGGCTGGAGTAGCGTTCTGGGGGCTAGGGTGGGCTGGAACAGCATTCTGGGGGCTAGGGTGGGCTGGAACAGCGTTCCAGGGGCTAGGCTGAGCTGGAGTAGCGTTCTGGGGGCTAGGGTGGGCTGGAACAGCATTCTGGGGGCTAGGGTGGGCTGGAACAGCATTCTGGGGGCTAGGGTGAGCTGGAGTAGCGTTCCAGGAGCTAGGGTGGGCTGGAGTAGTGTTCCGGGGGCTAGGGTGGGCTGGAACAGCATTCTGGGGGCTAGGGTGGGCTGGAACAGCATTCCGGGGGCTAGGGTGAGCTGGAGTAGCGTTTCAGGAGCTAGGGTGGGCTGGAGTAGCGTTCTGGGGGCTAGGGTGGGCTGGAACAGCATTCTGGGGGCTAGGGTGGGCTGGGGTAGCGTTCCAGGAGCTAGGGTGAGCTGGAGTAGCTTTCTGGGGGCTAGGGTGGGCTGGAACAGCATTCTGGGGGCTAGGGTGGGCGGGAACAGCATTCCGGGGGCTAGGGTGAGTTGGAGTAGCGTTCCAGGAGCTAGGATGGGCTGGAACAGCGTTCCAGGGGCTAGAGTGGGCTGGAACAGCGTTCCAGGGGCTAGAGTGGGCTGGAACAGCATTCCAGGGGCTAGGGTGAGCTGGAGTAGCGTTCTGGGGGCTAGGGTGGGCCGGGGTAGCGTTCCGGCACCTTCAATTAATAAGTAAATAAACATGATTTAGGTGGCACGGTGGCACAGTGGTTAACGCGGTCGCCTCACAGAAAGAAGGTCCTGGGTTCGAGCCCCAGGGTAGTCTAACGCTGGGGGTCGTCCCGGGTCATCCTCTGTGTGGAGTTTGCATGTTCTCTCCGTGTCTGTGTGGGTTTCCTCCGGGGGCTCCGGTTTCCTCCCACAGTCCAAAGACATGGAGGTCAGGTGACTCAAAACATGTCGCTCAGGTGAACCGGCTGTACTAAACTGTCCCTAGGTGTGAATGTGTGTGTGTGTGTGTGTGTGTGATGGCCTGGCGGCCTGTGTCCAGGGTGTCTCCCCGCCTGCTGCCCAGTGGCTGCTGGGATAGGCTCCAGCATCCCCGCCACCCTGAGAGCAGGGTAAGCGGTTCACATCATGGATGGATGAACGTGATTTGCGGGTTCATACATAATAATGTCAAGTGGTGGTGCTTCCAGGGGCTCCCATTGTTCTGAAAAATGCCCCAATGGACCAAAAGCCCATTTGCCCAACAGCCTGTTCTCCCAAAAGAAAAACCACCCACTGCTGTGAAGGCCTGTTGTTTGAAAACGCACAACCTCCCTTGATGTATTTTGACGTGCAAACGTGAAGATACCGTGTACTACTACTACGTCAGGTGAACAGGTGTAATGTTAAAGCGGGGGGTGGGGGTGGGGGGTGCCGCCCGTCTCTGCTGCAGCCGCAGCAGCAGCAGCGTCCCTGTATCGACTATCTCTGGCCAGTCCACCTCAATGATTCACAAGGACACCGGACGGGCCAGGTGTTGCATGAAATGTGTGCTCCATCATTTTATGTGACGCTGCTGCTTTTGAAAGACGCCATGTCCGACCGGATACGGCGGTCAGATCGCTGTGGTTAAACTGGGGCATGAAACTCCAAGGGCTGGGCCCGAATACTCCACTATCCGGATATTCGTTCGCTGGGTAGGTAATCAGTTTTCAATTTTGGGATTCGGGTATTCGGGGTTTTTTCTTTTTTTTTCTAAATGTAGGCCTGGGCCGGTTCTGCGGGGGTAGCAACGGGAGCAACCGCACCGGGCCCAGGTCTGGAGGGGGGCCCAGAAAAGGAAAAAAAACCTTTCTGCGCTGATTCTGCTGTAAGTGCAGGGATTGTTAATTGTGTGTCTCAGCCGTGCAAAGAGGCCCTGTATGTTGCTCCTCCTGGCAGTTTCCCTGTTGGCTGATAACCATTTATTCTCAAAACTGTATCAAAAGTTGTGTCGTCCTCCCCCTCCCCCATGAGTTAGTATAGCCTATGGTGAAGACGTGAAATTCGGTTCTACTAACCAAAAAAATGTCTGGAAACAAATCTAGTTGTAAGAAAAGAAAATGACAGAAACGTAAGGTAGAAAATACAAAAACAGAGGCAGAAAAGGCAAAGAAGGTATACGGTGCTTGGCTTAACGTTCGGGCAGCAGAACACTTGGAGGATACTGTGGATAGTAGTGAAGTTAGCACATCCACCATGTGTGCTAGCTCAGCAGCAGAGGATACCGGAGCGGACAGCGACCGTGGCGCTCGTGCTAGCACCTCCATCGCTATCGAGAATGCAAACGACCACCGAGAATCTGTCGAGGAAGGGGGAAGTCACGAAAGTGATGGGGAGCGTGAGTTGGACTTATGTGATCCTGCACAGTGGCCAGAAAGAATGCATGATGATGACATCAGAACGGACATAGTCAGAAATAAACCACTGCAGGTGACCGATTTTGATTTCCCTAAAACGGATGGTCGTCTCTTCACACCAGCTAATTACACCAGGACAGTCGGTGCCCTAAAAGTACCTCGGCCATGGTTAGTCTACTCAGAGTCTGCCAATGCCGTCTTCTGTTTCTGTTGTCACTGGAGTTTCATTTACTCAAGCATAATAGACATGTTAGCTTGTCAGATGGTCAGAAATAAGGCAATACAGACTCACTGACTTTACTGTTGCGCATAGTTGCGATGCCAACCGATCATGCTTATTGTCATGCGTAGTCACCCCCCAAAGGCCCATTCTGAGCCAGGAAAAACCCTGAAAGCTGTTTTCAGGTGACCATAAAAAACATGGGTCTTATGGTTGATGCTGTGGAGGAGCTCAAAGGTATCGACCCAGCAGATGGTTCAGCATACCGGAGACAACGGTTTCTGGGGTCAATGGCCTCCGGCGAGGGGGTTGTTTGGCTGGATAACCAGCAGCCTGCCTCCTGGTCTGCTGGCACTGAACCCGCTAGCCGCCAGCCTGCCTACCGCCTGGTAACCACTAGAGTTGGTGCCGAGCCCTGGACCCATTCTGAGGAACCCATCTGGCCAGGGGAGGTCCCTGGAATCTCTGCCAGTCCCATGTTCCTCAGCAGCCGGCCGACGTCCTGTTCGACTACCAGTCGCCGGCCACACCGGCCGACTCCTTCTACAGGTTCCTGTTCGGCCGGCCACTTCAGGCAACCTGTCAAGCTCAGCTGCCCAGCCTCCCCGAGCCTTGGCTGCCCAGCGTCCCCGGGGCACCTCCAAAGCCTGCTCCACGAGCGGCTTGCCGGGCCGCCTCCGAAGCCTACTCCACGAGTGGTTCCCGGGCCGCCTCCGAAGCCTGCTCCACAAGCGGCTCCTGGGCCACCTCCGAAACCTGCTCCATGAGCGGCTGCCGGGCTGCCTTTGAAACCTGCTCCAGAGTCTGTTTGCCCCACGGCCGTCCGGTCTGTTTGTCCAGCGGCCCTCCAGCCGCCTCCGAAGTCCGTGGCCTTCCAGCCACAGCGGTGCTGTCAGCGTCATCCATCTGCCCATCAACCGGAGATGCCCTGTGTTCTGGTCGCCATCCTGATCGGTCCCAGCCCTCAGGCCACCTGCCTGAGATCCCTGGACCCATTGTTCCACCCCCTGGTACCGTCTGTCCATTCTTTTGGGTACTCTGGGTCCTTTGGTTTTGGGACGTCTGGAATCTGCCCCTTGAGAGGGGGGTTCTATCATGGCTCTCCCATCCCGATTGGTGCTTTAATCCACCTGCGCCTGTGTTCCTGAATGACCTGGATTGCTTGGCTTCTCTCAACCTCCCCTGTCTCCGACCGTCTGGCCGGTTCCCGCGCACCTGCACCTAAACTTCCTGATTGGCCTCCTCTGGGTATATATGTCCCTTGGTTGCTCTGGCGCTTTGTTGGGTCATCTCACACTCTCACTGAGACACCCACCGAGACTCAGAGACTTTTGGTCGCCAGAGTGCCTCGTCTGTTGTGAGCTTTCCCCATGTCCATTTCTGCAGTTTGAACCTGCTGTTTTGCCACGTGCTGTTGTTAGCCCCCCCCCCCACGTTATCTGTACCTGCTGTTTTTATTCTCTGTAATAAAAGAGTTGTTGGAACCGGTTTGCCTCTACCGTCTGCACCTGGGTCCTCTTCCTGCTACCATCGTGACACCGGCACCCTGCTGGCCAAAAGTACCGGCAGTGGTCATTGGTAACTCAGGCCTCGACCGATCCGGTATGAAAATCTGATTTATGTGCCACATATTTGATTTGGCAGAGATTTTACGCCGGGTGCCCTTCTTGATGCAACCCTCCCCATTTATCCGGGCTTGGGACCAGCAGTAAGAATGCACTGGCTTGTGCATCCTCCGTGGCTGGGTTTATTCAACCAAGAAGCAGAAGTGTGAAAATGGGTGAAGAAATAAGTAAAGATATTACTTTGCTGACGTTTGATCTGTCTTCATAAGATGATTGAGTTGGTATGTACAAATATGTGACTAGCATCATTACAAAACTCTGGTTCTGTTCTTTCTTGTGATATGTGTTCCATATCTATGCAGTGACGATTTCACGAGTAATTAAAATGAGTAATTAATGGGTGTGGAGAAAGACACAGAACTGTGTGCAGATCGTAACGTTGATTAAATTTGATGTAAATTGAAAATTACTTTTTCTTGTTGCATAGACAAGCTATCAGCATCACTGGAAAGCTCACGTCATGCCGTTTTATTTGATATGCACTCCACCTCGCTGCAATGACTACTTGGTGAGCAGTTCAACTCAGAAAAAGGGATGTGACTTTGTACAGAAATTGCGTCTGTTAAGGGTTAAAATGACATTGGTTTGGGTTGGGGGGGCACTGCAAGGTGTCGCTCAGGGCCCCAAAATGTTCAGAAACGGCCCTGCCTGGGATTCATGTCGGTGGAACTTGTCTCTCTGAACCCAGACCTTCCCTCGTCGGACATGTTGAGTTTGAGCCATTAGACACACAACCAGTGAAAGTTGGCGAGTTGCTGAAGGGTCAGATGTTCCTCTCTGCTGCTCTGCAGCTGCAGTGTGGAGCAGCTGATGGAGGAACCAATATGAAATACACCTGCAGGTTGTTCAAATCCAACAATATATGAAAAATAACTCATCACAACCATCTAGTCCTCCCTCCATTTTGACACCATCAATATGAACAAGGTGATGAGATGGAGGAGGTGGGAGGACCGGACGGCTCTGGTGGAGCTGCAGTCCTGGAATTCTCTGTGTGTGTCTGAAAGAGTTTTAGCCACAATCCCACAATCTGAAATCCAGGACCAGTCCAGGACTTTAGTAAGAATGAGGCTATAGTATGTATGCTGAACAGCTGCAACACACACACACACACACACACACACACACACACACACACACACAAACAGAAGCCCATTGTCATTCAAATACACATAACACAGACGTACACACAGAGCCATTGTCATGCATGCTGCTGGCTGTTTCACGCCGATTTAGAAAGATTAACGGGCAGTCGGCATCGGTTTACACTGGAGAGAGAGAGGAAGGAGAAAGAGATAAATATGGGGGAGGAAGGAGAAAGAATTGTTTGAGAGAGAGAGAAAGGGAGAAAGATGTTTCTGAGATATAAATGTTGGTTATTAGATTTAAACCTTTTTATTCAGAGGAAGATCTACTGAACACCAAACTCCGTATCAGCTTCACATTCTCACCTAGAACTTGACCAGTACAACCACAGTCTTCTCCAGGTGGTTACAGGGAGCTGACCAGTACAACCACAGTCTTCTCCAGGTGGTTACCGGGAGCTGACCAGTACAACCACAGTCTTCTCCAGGTGGTTACAGGGAGCTGACCAGTACAACCACAGTCTTCTCCAGGTGGTTACAGGGAGCTGACCAGTACAACCACAGTCTTCTCCAGGTGGTTACAGGGAGCTGACCAGTACAACCACAGTCTTCTCCAGGTGGTTACCGGGAGCTGACCAGTACAACCACAGTCTTCTCCAGGTGGTTACCGGGAGCTGACCAGTACAACCACAGTCTTCTCCAGGCGGTTACCGGGAGCTGACCAGTACAACCACAGTCTTCTCCAGGTGGTTACCGGGAGCTGACCAATACAACCACAGACTTCTCCAGGTGGTTACCGGGAGCTGACCAATACAACCACAGTCTTCTCCAGGTGGTTACCGGGAGCTGACCAGTACAACCACAGTCTTCTCCAGGTGGTTACCGGGAGCTGACCAGTACAACCACAGTCTTCTCCAGGTGGTTACCGGGAGCTGACCAGTACAACCACAGTCTTCTCCAGGTGGTTACCGGGAGCTGACCAGTACAACCACAGTCTTCTCCAGGTGGTTACCGGGAGCTGACCAATACAACCACAGACTTCTCCAGGTGGTTATCAGGAGTTGACCAGTACAACCACAGTCTTCTCCGGGCGGTTACCGGGAGCTGACCAGTACAACCACCGTCTTCTCCGGGCGGTTACCGGGAGCTGACCAGTACAACCACAGTCTTCTCCAGGTGGTTACCGGGAGCTGACCAATACAACCACAGTCTTTTCTTCTTAAAACACATCTCCTTTGCAGCTTCTGGTGACCTGTCACATGCACAGCTTCTAAGATTGAGTGAAATGAGGAGCATATTCACCTAATGCTAATGCAGAGAACCAGTTGATGTGTCTGTTTCTAGGTGGAGTACTGTCTTTTATCAGTTTCTGATAGTATTACTGATCTGAATGAAGACATGCAGACTCACTCAGAAACTTGAACGTTTTAATAACAAAAGGCCGTCTGTCAATCTGTTACCTTCACGTCTGTGTTGTGTCTGAACCTGCTTCAGAAATAATCTCATCCATCCCAAGTCTGGACCAACTCACACTCAGAATGACATTTTACCGTGTGTGTGTGTGTGTGTGTGTGTGTGTGTGTGTGTGTGTGTGTGTGTGTTTGCCTTGTTTTTTTATACACACATATCCTCCATCTCCCACCATCTTGGACCCAGCACCCGAAGGAATGAGCAAGGGATGTCTTGGCTGACACACCTCTTCAGTGTCGCAGGGAGGTCGCGGACAGTACCTGTGGAGTGAAAAACTGGGGGGGTGGTTCCCATATTGAAAAAGGGGGACCGGAGGGTGTGTTCTAATTATCAAGGCATCACATTGCTCAGCCTCCCTGGGAAAGTCTATGCTAAGGTGCTGCTGGAAAGGAGGCTCCGACCGATTATCGAACCTCGCATCCAGGAGGAACAATGCAGATTCCGTCCTGGAACAACGGACCAACTCTTTACACTTGCGGAAGTGCTGAGAGAGGCATGGGAGTCTGACCAGCCTGTCTACATGTGTTTTGTGGACTTGGAGAGGGCTTACCACAGTGTATCCCGGGACACTCTGTGGTGGGTACTGCGGGAGTATGGGGTACCAGGCAGTTGCTACAGTATGGCAGTTGCTTGGTGTGGGGCCACCCACACCAAATCCATCTTTCCTGTCTGACCTCTCTGAACTCCTCACAATAGCCTCATCTCTCTCCTCACACTTACTACTGCTTGGTGATTTTAACATCCACATTGATTTACCCACCTGTAAGTTTGCATCAGAATTCATCACTCTATTGGACAATTTCAACCTCACCCAGCACGTCACTTTCCTCACCCATGTCAAAGGCCATATCCTTGACCTGGTCTGCTCTTTCAATCTACCGATACACAACATCCATCCATCCCCATTTCCTCTGTCAGACCATAATCTCATCCAGTTCACTATTCCATCCCCAACTCCTCGGCCACACCTCCTCAGAGAAATAACATTCCGCAATACTAAATCTATTGACCCCCTTCAACTCTCTGATCTGCTCTCCACTGCTCTCCCCCTGGAACCAGCCTCTACCTTACCTGATGATCTCACCAATCACCTCAACGCCACCCTGTCTGCCTCCCTCAACACACTGGCCCCTCTCAAAACAAAAACAGTCTCCTTCAACACTTCTGCACCCTGGTTCACACCTGAGCTCTGCACAATGAAAGACTGCCCGCCAACTGGAACGACTTGCCAAGAAAACATCTCTCACTGTACATCAAGAAGCCCACAACCTACACCTCTCTGCTTACAAAGATGCCCTCACCGCCGCCAAGTCTGCCTATTTTTCCACCATCATTAATGATTCCAACCACAACCCCCGCACCCTCTTCTCCACTGTAAACAACCTCCTCACGCCCCGTGCCGATGCCCTCTCCAACTCTACTGCTGAACAATGCAACTAATTTCTCCAATTTTTTGCAGACAAAATCGGCACTATCAACAAATCACTGTCCCCTGCATCTGACTCGGCAGCACCTACTCCGGCCCCTCTTCTCCCCATTCCTCTTGACCTCCATACCCCTCCCCCTGATCGCCACCTCTCCCAGTTTGTTCCAGTTGTCCCTACCACTATCTCTGAACTCATCAGCTCATCAAAATCCACAACCTGCTCCCTTGATCCCCTCCCCACCCCCCTACTGAAGAAATGCCTCCCTGCCCTATGCCCCTACCTCACCAAACTTTTCAATTCTTCACTGTCCCATGGAATTGTCCCCTCTTCCAACAAAACTGCAGCTGTCACCCCAGTTCTCAAGAAACCTGGTCTTGATCCATCCTTCCTCAACCACTACCGGCCAATTTCCAATCTCCCCTTCCTCTCTAAAACCCTGGAATGCATTGTCGCCACACAACTCCAAACCTACCTACACTCCAACAACCTACTTGAACCCCTCCAGTCTGGTTTTCGCCCACTCCACAGCACTGAAACTGCACTCCTTAAAGTACTTAATGACCTCCTCATCTCTGCTGATACTGGAGCCCTTAACATCCTCATCCTCCTCGACCTGAGTTCAGCCTTCGATACTGTGAGCCACAACATCCTGCTCACCAGATTGAAAGATGTCGGTATTGAAGGCACCGTACTCAATTGGCTCCAATCTTACCTCTCCAACAAGTCACACTTCATCTCACTTCACAAACACTCCTCTGTTCCATCCACAGTCACACAAGGTGTTCCCCAAGGTTCTGTGCTCGGCCCACTCCTTTTCATCATCTACATTCTCCCTCTTGGTCAGATTCTCCGCCATTTCAACTTGGACTTCCACTGTTATGCTGACGACACCCAGATATACCTCAGCACCAAATCCCTTCACAATCCACCCCTCTCTCACATCGATTCCTGTCTGTCTGCAGTTAAAGTCTGGATGCAGCAAAACCTCCTCAAACTCAACAGTGACAAAAGTGAACTCTTCATTGGCTCCAAGTCCACTCTCAGCCAAATCAGCAACCTTGGACTCACCATCGATGGCACTACTGTCTCCCCTTCCTCCCAGGCATACAACCTTGGTGTGGTCCTTGATCCCACCCTCTCCCTTGAGCCACATATCCGCCAAATGGTCAAATCCTCCTTCTACCACCTTCGCAACATTGCAAAAATAAGATCCTCTCACACGCCCTGCTGCTGAGATACTGATCCATGCCTTCATCTCTTCCCGCCTTGATTACTGCAACTCACTCCTCTATGGCATCAGTGCTAGCTCTATCAAGAGACTCCAATTGCTCCAGAACGCATCCGCCCGACTTTTAACTTTCACCAAATCCTGGCACCACATCACCCCAGTCCTAAAAGACCTCTATTGGCCCATCTCCCACCGGATCAATTACAAACTCCTGGTTCTTACTTATAAAGCCCTTCACAAATTGGCTCCCCCATACCTCACCGATCTCCTCACCCCCTACCAATCCTCTCAGTTCCTCAGATCCACCTCAGCCTCCCTTCTCTCTACCCCCAAGTCCAACCTCCGCTGCTTTGGTGACCAAGCCTTCTCCAGAGCAGCTCCCAGGCTCTGGAACTCACTTCCCCAAATCATTAGAGACTCAGAATCCCTCTCACTCTTCCAATTCCGTCTCAAAACACACCTTTTTTCCATTGCCTTCTCGTGCCCCCCCCCTCATACACCCCTGGTCTGGGGCAGGCTGGGGACTGAGCGCTTGACCTGCATCTGTGATTTATGTGATTTATGATGTTTGTTTTTCTTTCCCTTTATATCTGTCCAAGTCGGAGAGTACTGCTGGCGTCGTCTGTGGCTGCCACTTCTCCCTCTCATAGCCCCCCTTCCCATCCACCCCTGTATGTCTGTGTTATGTTCATCTGTCCTCTTGTTTCACTCCATTTATTGTAAAGCGACTTTGAGTACTTGAGAAGCGCTATATAAGATTGATTTATTATTATTATTTATTACAAGCTATGCGGTCCTTGTATAACGAACGTTAGTGCTGTGTCCGCATTCTTGGCACAAAGTCAAACACTTTTTCAGTGGGTGTCGGACTCCGAAAAGGTTGTCCCTTGTCTCCGATTCTGTTTGTGATATTCATGGACAGGATCTCAAGGCGCAGCCAAGGTGAGGAGTGTGTCCGTTTTGGGAACCTCAGAATTGCATCTCTGCTCTTCGCAGATGATGTGGTTTTGTTGGCTTCATCAGAATGCAAACTCCAGCGCGCACTGGGGCGGTTTGCAGCTGAGTGTGAAATGGCTGGGATGAGAGTCAGCACCTTCAAGTCTGAGGCCATGGTTCTCTACCGGAAAATGGTGGACTGCTCCCTCTGGGATGGGGATGAGTTGTTGCCCCAAGTGAAGGAGTTCAAGTATCTTTGGGTCTTGTTCACGAGTGAGGGTAGGATGGAGTTGGAGATTGACAGGTGGATTGGTGCAGCATCAGCAGTAATGTGGACGTTGTACCAACCTGTTGTGGTGAAGAGGGAGCTGAGCCAGAAGGCAAAGCTCTCAGTTTACCAGTCAATCTTCGTTCCAACCCTCACCTATGGTCATGAGCTTTGAGCAGTGACCAAAAGGGTGAGATTGCAGATGCAAGCAGCTGAAATGAGTTTCCTCTGTAGGGTGTCTGGGCTCAGCCTTAGAGATAGGGTCAGGAGCTCGGACATCCGGAGGGAGCTCGGAGTACAGCCGCTGCTCCTTCATGTCGAAAGGAGCCACTTGATATGTTTCCGGCAATTGATTAGGATGCCTCCTGGGCGCCTTCCTTTGGAAGTTTTCCAGGCAGGTCCAACTGGGTGGAGACCCCAGGGTAGACCCAGAACTCGCTGGAGGGACTATATGTTCAGTCTGGCCTGGGAACGCCTTGGGATCCTTCTCCCAATATACCCAGCATCTCTCCTCCACACATATCCAAGCAATCTCAAACTTGCCTGTCTTGCTTTGTCTCCAAACCGTCCAACCTGAGCTGTCCCTCTAATATACTCGTTCATAATGAATGAATGACTGACTGAATGACTGATTTATTTCGGTCATACATTTGTGTTCATGTGCGACAGACAGAAAAAAAGAAAAACATCATCGTAGATATTTCACACAGCAAAACTCAATCAATGACTGAAAAAGGAACAGTCTGAAGCCCAAGGCTTATTGTTGCCTGTCCTATACAGTCTTAAGGTAACCTAGGTTATCAGAGTTACAAAAGAAAGGAAAAAAGAAAATGTACACTATGTTGTAATCCTTAATTATTTTACATGTTAAAGATTTTCTGAAACAGCGAGCTACACAATTTCAACTCATCATGAAGACCATTCCATAGGTTGATTCCCCAAACTGACACACATATGTATTTTAAACTAAGCTAAAACGAAACTAAACTGAGTTAAACAAAACCAAACGTAACTAATCCAAACTAAATCCAACTAAACCAAACGTAACTAAATTAAACTAAACTAAATATAACTAAACAAAACAAAACTAACTAAATTACTACTACTAAATTCGGCTGCTCTCTTCACTTTACGCTGAATCTCCTTGTACTCCTGTCTACTTCATCTCCCTGACTATCCCATTTCTTCTTTGTTAAACTCTTCCTCTGTATATTTTGCTGTACATTACAGTCATTTAGCCGACGCTTTTATCCAAAGCGACTTACAATAAGTGCATCATTTAATGTAGGAAATCAGGAGAACTACTAGTCATCAGACGTCATAAGTGCATCTAAACAAGCATCTAAGAGCAAAATCAGTGCTTAAGTAAAAGTGCAAGAAAGAGATTTTTTTTTTTAAATGAGTGAATACAATAAGTGCTAAGAACAAGTAACAGGGTGGTAGTTCTTCCAGAGGTGAGTTTTCAATCTGCGCCGAAAGATGGGCAGCGACTCCGCTGTCCTGACATCAGTGGGGAGTTCATTCCACCACTGTGGGCCAGGACAGAACAGAGCCGTGACCGGGTCGATCGGCAGCAAGGGGCCTCTGAGCGACAGGGCAACCAGGCGTCCCGAGGCAGCAGAGCGAAGTGATCGGGCGGGGGTGTAGGGCTTGACCATGGCCTGGAGATAGGAAGGAGCTGTTCCTTTCACTGCCCTGTAGGCTAGCACCAGAGTCTTAAACTAGATGCGAGCAGTTACTGGGAGCCAGTGTAGGGACATGAGAAGGGGAGGTGTGTGGGAGAACTTAGGGCGGTTGAACACCAGACGAGCTGCAGCTTTCTGAACCAGCTCCAGAAGTCTGATGGCCGACGCCGGGGTGCCAGCAAGGAGGGAGTTTCCGTAGTCCAGCCGGGAGATGACCAGAGCCTGGATAAGCACCTGTGCCATCTCGTTGCTGAGGAATGGGCGAATTCTCCTGATGTTATAGAGGAGAAATCTGCAGGAGCGAGCAACCGATGCAACGTTTTCAGCAAACGACAGTTGGTCACCAGAATCACACCCAGATTCCCCACAGTCCGAGTTGGCATCACCACGGTGTTGTCAATGGTGATGGCCAGGTCTCGGTGCGGGCAACCTTTCCCCGGGAGTAACATCAGCTCTGTCTTGTCCAGCTTGAGCTTCAGGTGGTGTGCCGCCATCCACTCCGAGATGTCAGCCAAGCACGCAGCAATGTGTGTCTCTACTTGTGTGTCAGAGGGAGGAAAGGACAAGATCAGCTGGGTGTCATCGGCATAACAATGGTAAGAGAAGTCATGCGAGCGAATAGCAGAACCCAGGGATGTCGTGTACAGGCAGAAAAGGAGAAAACCCAGAACCGAATCCTGTGGAAATCCCGTCGTCAGTCTGTGATACTCCGGCACTGATCCCCTCCATGTCACCTGGTAGGAGCGACCCGTCAGGTAGGATGCAAACATTGAGAGTGCAGAGCCTGGGACACCCAGCCCCTCGAGGGTAGAGAGGATCTGGTGGTTCACTGTGTCGAACGCAGCTGACAGGTCCAGGAGTATCAGAACAGAGCAGAGAGAGTTTGCTCTCGCAGAGTGCAGCAATTCTGTCACTGCAAGGCTGGCCGTCTCTGCCGAGTGACCCACCCTAACCCAGACTGGTTGGGGTCCAGGAGTTTGTTCTGGTGGAGGTACAAAGAAAGTTGGTTAAAGACAGCACGTTCGAATGTTTTGGATAGAAAGAGTAGAAGGGAAACTGGTCTGTAGTTTTTGACGTCCAAGGGGTCAAGTGATGTTTCTTGAGAAGGGGGGTGACTCTAGCAGTCTTGAAGGCAGATGGAAAGCATCCTGCCTGGAGGGAGGTGTTGATGAGGTGGGTTAGATAGGGAAGGAGTTCAGGTGCTATAGACTGAAGAAGAGGGGAGAGGACCGGGTCAAGGGAGCATGTGGTGGGGCGACTGGATGTGATGAGGCTAAGGACCTTGTTGGGGGAGAGGGGAGCGAGGTGGGATAGGGTGGGACGTGGAGAGGTGAGGGAGGATGCAGAGGGTGGGATAGTGCAAGCAGCACTAACCGGGTGGTGAGAAAAGGAGCATCTGATGTCGTTTACCTTCTTGTCAAAGAAGTTAGTGAAGTCATCAGGGAGAAGGGAGGAAGTGGGAGGAGGAGGAGGAGGTGGGGTTGAAGTGTAGAGAAGGTTTCAAAGAGTTTCTTAGGATTAGAGGCAGAAGATAGGATTTTAGAGAGATAGAAGGCAGCCTTAGCAGCAGAAAGGGACGAGGAGAAAGTGGAAAGAAGGGATTGGAAGTTGAGAAGGTCCTCTGGGACTTTGCCTTTTCTCCATTTGCACTCTGCCACTCTCAGGCTCCGTCTGTCAGTACGTACTGAGTCGGACAGCCAAGGGGCAGGTGGAGTTGGACATGCAGGCCTGGAGGTGAGGGGACAGAGATTGTCCAGAGAAGAGGAGAGGGTAGAGAGAATAAGATAAGTAACAGTGTCAGTGGGTACGAGAGCGAAAGATTCAGGTGTAGGGAGGATAGAGGTAACAGAGAAAGAAAGATCAGTGGTGGAAAGAGAGCGGAGGTGTCTACGGGTGGAAACCATGTGGGTAGGGGAAGGGGCTGAGGGGGGTTAAGAGAGGGAGAGAGAGTAAGACATGAAATAGTGGTCAGAGAGCTGGATGGGAGTAACAGAGAGATTGGAAATAGGACAGTGTCTAGTAAAGATAAGGTCCAGCTGGTTGCCGGCCTTGTGGGTAGGAGGTGGAGGTCAAAAGAGGAGAGGAAAGAGAGAAGAGGATCTAGCTTGTTAGTGTGGATGTTGAAGTCACCGTGAAGGATAAGTGCAGAGTCATCAACAGGGAAGTGCGAGACAAGTGTGTCAAGCTCCTCCAGAAACTCACCAAGGGGGCCTGGTGGGCGGTACACAACCACGATGGTGAGTTTGACTGGATAAGAGACTGTAACAGCATGAAATTCAAACGAGGGCGGAGAAAACTGTGGAATGGAAACGAGAGTATTTCCATTTCAGGGAGATTAGCAGGCCAGTACCACCACCCTGCCTCCCAGCTCTGGGAGTGTGAGAAAAAGAGTACACATCAGACAGAGCTGCGGGTGGGGTAGTGTTTTCTGGCATGATCCAGGTCTCAGTTAGAGCAAGCAAGTTGAGAGAGAGCAAGGATGCGTAACCTGAGATAAACTCAGCTTTCGGCACCGCAGACTGGCAATTCCAGAGACCTCCCGTCACCACTTGCTCAACGTGAGTGGAGAGAATGGGATAGATGAGATTGGTAGGGTCACAGCGCCTAGGAGTGACCCAACGTCTATGCCAGCCCCGGGAAGAGGAAAGGACAAGAATGTGAAGGAAACACATAGTCTATACTAGGTACACAAGATACAGATGACTGACCAGATCTAAAAAGAGTAGTCCGTGCTTGACGAAGTCTGGGCTTGAAAAAGTCGCGCTTGCCTTTGTTCACTCTCGCCTTCATTCAACCTAGACCTGTTTGCCCTCGGCTTGATTGCCTGACGCTTGGAAGCTGACACTTCCAAGTAGCAGCAGTTATTTAAAGAACACTGATTGCTAATTGTCTGCCATGAGTGCAGGCCACACCCTGGCCACTTAACACCCAATTGGCCAAAGAGGTACACTGAAAATAGGCTTATTGCCTATAAACTGGTCACTTATGTAAAACTCTATGAAACATCACACAATACTATTAAAACTGCAAACAAGTTACCAAGGAATATATTTATAAGCTAAAATGATAACTAAGTCAAAACAGCTAGCCAACAAGAAATATTTAAGGACACACTAGGTGAAAAACAGCTACAGCTAGAATAAGTAAATAAGACAAGTAAGTAAATAGAATAAGACAGCTACAGCTAGAATAAGATCCCACTAGGAACCAGCAGCAGATGTATAGAGAAAAGGACTAATACTCAAGCAGCTGGAATAAGACTCGTAGCAACTTGTTAAGCAAGAAAGATGATACTTACTCTGTTCTAGATGAACCAGCAATTCAGAATCACTCCAGAAGTTAAGAATGCACACTGGATTAAAACTGAATCAGGCCAGATTTATAAATCCCTGTGATGTTCTGGCCACACCCTGGCCACTTAACACCCAATTGGCCAAAGAGGTACACTCAAAATAGGCCTATTGCCCAGAAACTGGTCACTTATGTAAAACTCTATCAAACATTACACAATACTATTAAAACTGCAAACAGCAAGTTACCAAGGAATATATTTATAAGCTAAAAGGATAACTAAGTCTAAACAGCTAGGCAACAAGAAATATTTAAGGACACACTAGGTCAAAATCAGCTACAGCTAGATCAAGTAAATAAGACAAGTAAATAGAATAAGACAGCTACAGCTAGAATAAGATCCCACTAGGAACCAGCAGCAGATGTATAGAGAAAATGACTAATACTCAAGCAGCTGGAATAAGACTAATAGCAACTTGTGAAGCAAAAAAGATGATACTTACTCTATACTAGATGTACCAGCAATTCAGAATCACTCCAGAAGTTAAAATGCACAAATGTACTTCCTCATTCCACCACCATGTCTCCTTGTCGTCCTTCCTCTGTGCTGATGACACACCAAGTACCTTCCTAGCTGTCTCCCTCACTGTTTCTGAAGTGGTTGCCCAGCCATCCGCCATCAAGTGCCTGTTTTAACTCCTCCCTGAATTCCTCACAACAGTTTTCCTTCTTCAACTTCCAACATTTGATCCTTGGCTCTTCCTTCACCCTCTTCCTCTTCTATGTCTCCACCCTAAAGGCCACCATCAGATGCTGCCTAGCTACGTTCTCCCCTGTCACCACCTTGCAGTCTCCAATACCTTTCAGATCATGTCTTCTACGTAAGATATAGTCCACGTGTGTGCACTTTCCTCCACTCTTATGCATCACCTTGTGTTCCTTCCTCGTCCCTCTTCCTCCCGCTGATAACATTCAGCAATAAACCTTCGATGTCTAGCTTCATACTCATCACTGTCTGACACTCTCTTCACCTCCAGCACACTCTTGACATACCCTTCCTTTAGAATTACCCCTACCCCATTTCTCCTCCCATTCGCACCATAGTAGAAGAGTCTGAACAGTCCTTCGATGACTCTGGCCTTACTCCCCTTCCACCTGGTCTCTTGCACACACAGTATGCCTACCTTTCTTCCATTATATCAGCCAGCTCTCTCTCTTTACCAGTCGTAGTGCCAACATTCAAAGCTCCGACTCTCACCTCCACACGCCTACCCTTCCTCCTCTCTAGCTGCCTCTGGACACTATACTATCCATCTGCGTCCCGGAGAAGACTACAATCTGCGCCCACTAAGTAAAATCCACGCCCACTTTGGTAGTAACGTCACCACTACAATCCGCGCCCACCACAAGTTACGTCATCACTACAATCCACGCCCACCACGCACTTCCGGTGTGAGTTCCATTTCCGCTCGGGTACAATATCGACTCGGGGTCCTTCGACTACATATGATGTCACGGATTATGTTGATAGCTAGCGTTATTTAACACTTGCTTAATAGTTATTTAGCTGTGTGTTTTTACAATCCACGTTGAAATAGAGTTGTTTAGTAAAGGTGCGAGGGCCGAAGGCCCGAGCTGCGTCAAAGGAGCGAGGCCACAGGCTCAGGACCCCCCCCCCCTCCCCGAAGGGGGGGGATCCTGGACGAGCGAACGAACGCGCGTGAGGGCCTAAGGCCCGAGCTGCGTCTAACGTCAATCTACTGTTTCCCGCTGTTCCTAAACTGAACTAGACCCTACCCAAGCCCCTACCCAATCATAATGCATGAAGTAGTGATGTCATCTGTAGTCGCAGGACCCCAAGCAGGGCGAGTAGGGCCCAATCCCAAACGGTAGAGGCTAGTTCCCATCGATGCAGAGAACGGTCAACTGAGCATGCGCAAGTATTCGTTGCCTCCGTTGTTTGGGTAGGTTAAGGTTAGGGTTAGGGCGGGGTTAGGGTTAAAGTTAGCTAATCAGAAGCAGAGTAGGGGCGGGTCTTCCTAGAATCCTAGCGCCTGGATGCTACGCGGGGCGTGTGGGGGCATGGTAGAGGCATTTCGCGCATGCTCAGTTGACCGTTCTCTACTCCATTTCCGTTCTCTGCATCGATGGGAACTAGCCTCTACCAATCCCAAACCACCCCCTACCCACTCCCACGCCACCTCCGAGTGTCACTCCAAATGAAGTTTCACTTGCAGCTGTGGAGAGCACTCTCAGTTGAGGGGGAGGGTGTATAAATGGACAGCCAAATGTGGGACGGACTCCCCACTCCACCAGAACCGACTGGAACAGGGAAGCAGTCGTCACCATGGCAACAGTCAGACGCCGTGCTGCACTGCTTTTACACAATGTGCGCGATGCAAGAATGTCATAGGTGTGAGTTGGCTACCCAGCCCTCTTAAGGGAGCCTGGGATAATATGATCCACAATTAGATTATCATATTTCATATGAAGAGTTCATTTGCAAAAACTGGTTAATGGCATTATTATAATGAACAAAACCTGTTTGAGACTCCCTGGAGTGCACATAAAAAAGATGTAGGTGATTTATGAGAAGAAATTGTTTACATTATGATTTGTACTAAAAAAATGAATCAATATAGTTAAATGGGCTAAAAATGAGTAATGATCAAACTTACTCCCATGCCTCTTTGGCAGCATTTCTTTTCTTTGTGAGTAGGCTTGTATTTTCAGGCCGCAGCCTCATCAGCTGCCTGTCTGTTCCACTGTCCCTGTAAATAAAGGAATACACGATGTAAATCTGACGTAGCCCTAGGCCGATTCTGATTTATTTTTACGTCGGCTATGCATGAATGCAGGCTGTGAGTTGATTACAAGTCAAGCGATCTAGGGATAAAGTGATGTTCTTCTATTTTTGGCTTTATCTTTTGACACCACATTCTGTGGTTTTGTTTGAGGCTGTGAAATCACAGTGTGAGGAAAACCTAAGTTTGAGTACTGTAGCCGATCTAAAATAATTGACAGTGTAGGAAGCCGGAACTTCCATTTCTATGCGAGTTCTTCCGGCATGGCGTCCGCAGGGGCACTTCCATGCGGAGCTTGCACCGATGCAGACTCGCTAGTTCAGGTTTGACGGTCCACTCGCAATCCAAGTGCACTCCACGCTAATTGGTTCGGGACGGCCTTTAACATGGCGAACCTCGGCGTGAACGCCCAAACGGAGGGGGGGGGGGTGGACAGGGCGAGCGGCTAGGGGATGGTTTGAGATTGGGCCTAGATCAAGTACCGACAGGAATTTTCTTAACGGAAGCCGAAAAGGGCTTTGACGGAAAACAACAACAATGGTTGCAAGAATGAATTACCGTGCCGCGTCTGTTGCAGTATGTTCTCTGTTACTGTGCTATACAAATAAAATTATTATTATTATATTATTGCTCTCCAGAATGACTTTCAACCAATTATTTAACCACCCGATTAAAACATCCCGCTTCATCTTCTTCTTCTTCTTTGGTGTCTTCTTCTATTTTATGGCGGTTAGCAAACGATTTATGGTGCATTACCGCCACCCTCTGGATGAATTCTCCATTCTTGGTGTGATTTAGAAAAGTACCAGTTACACCTCCTGCTACAAGTTACACCCCTACAAGTCACGCCCCTTTCTTGCAGTCCGCAGACAGACCCTTCTCTCTGGACATGCCTTCCCCCTCTTCTCCTTAGCCCAGCATAGTGTTCGCATGCATCCTGCTGGCCAACATTACTGGTGGCGGTCGTTTGTAACCCGGGTCTCGACCGATCCGGTATGGAAATCCGATTTATGATCCACGCATTTCATTTGGCAAAGATTCTATGCCTGATGCCCTTCCTGACACAACCCTCCCCATTTATCAGGACTTGGAACATAACTAAACCGAACTACATTAAATTAAACCAAACTAAATTAAACTAACCTAAATTATTTAAACCAAGCATAACTAAACTAAACTAAATGTAACAAACTGAACACAATTTAACCAAACTAAACTAAGCCAAAGTAAAGTATAATAAACTCAACTGAACATAGCTAAACTAAATGAAATTAAACTAAACTAAACTAAACCAAACTAAACTAAACTAAACTATATTAAACTCAACTAAACATAACTAAACTAAACTAAATGTAACCAAACTAAACGCAATTTAACAAAACTAAGCCAAACTAAAGTATAATAAACTCAACTGAACATAACTAAACTAAACATAACTAAACTAAACATAACTAAACTAAATGAAATTAAACTAAACTAAATTAAACTATACTAAACTCAACTAAACATAACTAAACTAAGCATAACTAAATTAAACTAAACTAAACTAAAACAAACTAAACATAACTAAACCAAACTAAACTAAACTATATTAAACTCAACTAAACATAACTAAACTAAACTAAATGTAACCAAACTAAACGCAATTTAACAAAACTAAGCCAAACTAAAGTATAATAAACTCAACTGAACCAAACTAAACTAAACATAACTAAACTAAACTAAACTATATTGAACTCAACTAAACATAACTAAACTAAACTACATGAAATTAAGCTAAACCAAACTAAAATAAACTATATTAAACTCAACTAAACATAACTAAACTAAACATAACTAAACTAAATGAAATTAAACTAAACTAAAATAAACTAAATTAAACTATACTATACTAAACTCAACTAAACACAACTAAACTAAGCATAACTAAATTAAACTAAACTAAACTAAAACAAACTAAACATAACTAAACCAAACTAAAGTATACCAAACTAAACTAAAGTAAACCAAACTCCACTGAACATAACTAAATTAAACATAACTAAACATAACTAAACTAAACTAAACGTAATTTAACCATATCAGGCTAAACTAAACTTAACTATACTAAAGTAAACCAAATTAAACTAAACTGAACATGACTAAACCAAATTAAACGAAACTAAACGTAATTTAACCAAATTAAGCTAAACGTATCAAAATTAAACTAAAGTAAACATGACTAAACCAAACTAAACTAAACTAAACTAAACTAAAACATAATTTAACCAAACTATGCTAAACTAAGCTAGACTAAACCAAACCAAACTAAACTAGACTAAACTAAACCAAACCAATCTAAGCTAAACTAAACTAAAATAAACCAGTCTAAACTAAACCAAACTAAACTAAACCAAACCAAGCTAAGCTACACTATTCTAAACTAAAGTATACTAAACTAAACTAAAACATAATTTAACCCAACTACGCTAAACTAACCTAAACTAACCTAAAATAGACCAAACTAAACCAAACCAGTCTAAGTTACACTAAATTAAACTAAACGTAACCAATCTAAACTAAACTAGCTAAACTAAACTAAACAAGACTAAACCAAACCAATCTAAGCTACACTACACTAAACTAAAGTATACTAAACTAAACTAAACCAAACTAAGCTAAGCTAAATTAAACTAAACTAAAATATAATTTAACCAAACTACGCTAAACTAAACTAGACTAAACTAAACAAAACCAATCTAAGCTAAGCTAAACTAAACTAAAACATAATTAACCAAACTACGCTAAACTAAACTAGACTAAAATAAACTAGACTAAGCTAAACCAAACCAAACTAAGCTAAATTAAACTAAACTTAAATATAATTTAACCAAACTATGCCAAACTAAAGCAAACTAAACTAAACTAAACCAAACTAAATATACTACACTAAACGAAACCAAACTAAACTAAGCTAAGCTAAATTAAACTAAACTAAAACATAATTTCACCAAACTACGCTAAACTAAACTAAACTAAACCAAACCAATGTAAACTAAACTAAACTAGCTAAACTAAAATAAACTAGACTAAACTAAACCAATCTAACCCTAACCCTAAACTAGAGTATACAAAACAAAGTAAAAAATAATTTAACCAAAGTACGCTAAACTAAACTAAACTAGACTAAACCGAACCAATATAAGCTACACTAAACTAAAGTATACTAAACTAACCAAACTAAACTAAGCTAAGCTAAGCTAAATTAAACTAAACTAAACTAAAACATAATCAAACTATGCTAACCTATACTGGACTACACTAAACAAAACCAATCTAAGCTAAGCTAAACTAAACTAAAACATAATTAACCAAACTACGCTAAACTAAACTAGACTAAAATAAACTAGACTAAGCTAAACCAAAATAAACTAAGCTAAATTAAACTAAACTTAAATATAATTTAACCAAACTATGCCAAAATAAAGCAAACTAAACTAAACTAAACCAAACTAAATATACTACACTAAACGAAACCAAACTAAACTAAGCTAAGCTAAATTAAACTAAACTAAAACATAATTTAACCAAACTACGCTAAACTAAACTAAACTAAACCAAACCAATGTAAACTAAACTAAACTAGCTAAACTAAAATAAACTAGACTAAACTAAACCAATCTAACCCTAAACTAAACTAGAGTATACAAAACAAAGTAAAAAATAATTTAACAAAAGTACGCTAAACTAAACTAAACTAAACCAAACCAATATAAGCTACACTAAACTAAACTAAAGTATATACTAAACAAATTAAAAATTAATTTAACCAAAGTACGCTAAACTAAACTAAACTAAACCAAACCAATATAAGCTACACTAAACTAAACTAAAGTATACTAAACAAATTAAAAATTAATTTAACCAAAGTACGCTAAACTAAACTAAACTAAACCAAACCAATATAGGCTACACTAAACTAAACTAAAGTATACTAAACTAAACTAAAAAGTCATTTAACCAAACTACGCTAAACTAAACTAAACCAAACCAATCTAAGCTACACTAAACTAAAGTAAAGTAAACCAGTCTAAACTAAACTAAACTAAACTAGCTAAACTAAACTAAACTAGACTAAACCGAACCAATATAAGCTACACTAAACTAAAGTATACTAAACTAAACTAAACCAAACTAAACTAAGCTACGCTAAGCTAAATTAAACTAAACTAAAACATAATCAAACTATGCTAACCTATACTGGACTACACTAAACAAAACCAATCTAAGATAAACTGAAGTAAACTAAAACATAATTAACCAAACTACACTAAACTAGACTAAACCAAACCAATCTAAGCTACACTAACCATAACTGAACTAAACTAACTTAACTAAACTAGCTAAACTAAACTAGACTAGACTAGACTAATCTAAACCAAACCAATCTAAGCTATACCAAACTAAACTAAGCCAAGCTAAATTAAACTAAACTAAAACATAATTTAACCAAACTACGCTAAACTAAACTAGACTAAACTAAACCAAACCAATCTAAGCTACACCAAACTAAACTAAAACATAATTTAACCAAACTACACTAGACTAAACTACACTAGACCAAACTACACTAGACTAAACTACACTAGACTAAACTACACTAGACTAAACTAAACCAAATCAATTTAAACCAAACCAATCTAAGCTACACCAAACTAAACTAAGCTAAGCTACACTAAACTAAACTAAAACATAATTTAACCAAACTACACTAGACTAAACTACACTAGACCAAACTACACTAGACCAAACTACACTAGACTAAACTACACTAGACTAAACTACACTAGACCAAACTACACTAGACCAAACTACACTAGACCAAACTACACTAGACTAAACTACACTAGACTAAACTACACTAGACAAACTACACTAGACTAAACTACACTAGACTAAACTAAACCAAACCAATTAAACCAAACCAATCTAAGCTACACCAAACTAAACTAAAAACATAATTTAACCAAACTACACTAGACTAAACTACACTAGACTAAACTACACTAGACCAAACTACACTAGACTAAACTACACTAGACTAAACTACACCTAGACTAAACTAAACCAAACCAATTTAAACCAAACCAATCTAAGCTACACCAAACTAAACTAGCTAAGCTACACTAAACTAAACTAAAACATAATTTAACCAAACTACACTAGACTAAACTACACTAGACCAAACTACACTAGACTAAACTACACTAGACTAAACTACAATAGACTAAACTAAACCAAACCAATTTAAACCAAACCAATCTAAGCTACACCAAACTAAACTAAAACATAATTTAACAAACTACACTAGACTAAACTACACTAGACCAAACTACACTAGACCAAACTACACTAGACTAAACTACACTAGACTAAACTACACTAGACCAAACTACACTAGACAAACTACACTAGACTAAACTACACTAGACCAAACTACACTAGACCAAACTACACTAGACTAAACTACACTAGACCAAACTACACTAGACTAAACTACACTAGACTAAACTAAACCAACCAATTTAAACCAAACCAATCTAAGCTACACCAAACTAAACTAAAACCTAATTTAAACCAAACTACACTAGACTAAACTACACTAGACCTAAACTACACTAGACCAAACTACACTAGACTAAACTACACTAGACCAAACTACACTAGACTAAACTACACTAGACTAAACTACACTAGACCAAACTACACTAGACTAAACTACACTAGACTAAACTACACTAGACCAAACTACACAAGACTAAACTACATTAGACCAACTACACTAGACTAAACTACACTAGTCTAAACTACACTAGACTAAACTACACTAGATTAAACTACAACTAGACCATACTACACTAGACTAAACTACACTAGACTAAACTACACTAGACTAAACTAAACCAAACCAATTTAAACCAAACCAATCTAAGCTACACCAAACTAAACTAAAACATAATTTAACAAACTACACTAGACTAACTAACTACACTAGACTAAACTAAACCAAACCAATTTAAACCAAACCAATCTAAGCTACACCAAACTAAACTAAAACATAATTTAACCAAACTACACTAAACTAAACTAAACCAAACCAATCTAAGCTACACTAAACTAAAGTAAAGTAAACCAGTCTAAACTAAACTAAACTAACTAGCTAAACTAAACTAAACTAGACTAAACCGAACCAATATAAGCTACACTAAACTAAAGTATACTAAACTAAACTAAACCAAACTAACTAAGCTACGCTAAGCTAAATTAAACTAAACTAAAACATAATCAAACTATACTGGACTACACTAAACAAAACCAATCTAAGATAAACTGAAGTAAACTAAAACATAATTAACAAACCAAACTACACTAACTAGACTAAACCAAACCAATCTAAGCTACACTAACCACAACTAAACTAAACTAACTTAACTAAACTAGCTAAACTAAACTAAACTAGACTAGACTAATCTAAACCAAACCAATCTAAGCTATACCAAACTAAACTAAGCCAAGCTAAATTAAACTAAACTAAACATAATTTAACCCAACTACGCTAAACTAAACTAGACTAAACTAAACCAAACCAATCTAAGCTACACCAAACTAAACTAAAACATAATTTAACCAAACTACACTAGACTAAACTACACTAGACCATACTACACTAGACTAAACTACACTAGACTAAACTACACTAGACTAAACTAAACCAAATCAATTTAAACCAAACCAATCTAAGCTACACCAAACTAAACTAAGCTAAGCGACACTAAACTAAACTAAAACATAATTTAACCAAACTACACTAGACTAAACTACACTAGACCAAACTACACTAGACTAAACTACACTAGACTAAACTACACTAGACCAAACTACACTAGGACCAAACTACACTAGACCAAACTACACTAGACTAAACTACACTAGACTAAACTACACTAGACAAACTACACTAGACTAAACTACACTAGACTAACTAAACCAAACCAATTTAAACCAAACCAATCTAAGCTACACCAAACTAAACTAAAACATAATTTAACCAAACTACACTAGACTAAACTACACTAGACTAAACTACACTAGACTAAACTACACTAGACCAAACTACACTAGACTAAACTACACTAGACTAAACTAAACCAAACCAATTTAAACCAACCAATCTAAGCTACACCAAACTAAACTAAGCTAAGCTACACTAAACTAAACTAAAACATAATTTACACCAAACTACACTAGACTAAACTACACTAGACCAAACTACACTAGACTAAACTACACTAGACTAAACTACAATAGACTAAACTAAACCAAACCAATTTAAACCAAACCAATCTAAGCTACACAAACTAAACTAAAACATAATTTAACCAAACTACACTAGACTAAACTACACTAGACCAAACTACACTAGACCAAACTACACTAGACTAAACTACACACTAACTAAACTACACTAGACCAAACTACACTAGACCAAACTACACTAGACTAAACTACACTAGACCAAACTACACTAGACCAAACTACACTAGACTAAACTACACTAGACCAAACTACACTAGACGAAACTACACTAGACTAAACTAAACCAAACCAATTTAAACCAAACAATCTAAGCTACACCAAACTAAACTAAAACATAATTTAACCAAACTACACTAGACTAAACTACACTAGACTAAACTACACTAGACCAAACCTACACTAGACTAAACTACACTAGACCAAACTACACTAGACTAAACTACACTAGACCAAACTACACTAGACTAAACTACACTAGACTAAACTACACTAGACCAAACTACACTAGACTAAACTACACTAGACTAAACTACATTAGACCAAACTACACTAGACTAAACTACACTAGTCTAAACTACACTAGACTAAACTACACTAGATTAAACTACACTAGACCCATACTACACTAGACTAAACTACACTAGACTAAACTACACTAGACTAAACTAAACCAAACAATTTAAACCAAACCAATCTAAGCTACACCAAACTAAACTAAAACATAATTTAACCAAACTACACTAGACTAAACTACACTAGACTAAACTACACTAGACTAAACTACACTAGACCAAACTACACTAGACCAAACTACACAAGACTAAAGTACACTAGACTAAACTACACTAGACCAAACTACACCAGACTAAACTACACTAGACTAAAGTACACTAGACCAAAACTACACTAGACTAAACTACACTAGACTAAACTAACCAAACCAATTTAAACCAAACCAATCTAAGCTACACCAAACTAACTAAAACATAATTTAAACCAAACTACACTAGACTAAACTACACTAGACTAAACTACACTAGACCAAACTACACTAGACTAAACTACACTAGACTAAACTACACTAGACCAAACTACACTAGACTAAACTACACTAGACCAAACTACACTAGACTAAACTACACTAGACTAAACTACACTAGACCAAACTACACTAGACTAAACTACACTAGACTAAACTACATTAGACCAAACTACACTAGACTAAACTACACTAGTCTAAACTACACTAGACTAAACTACACTAGATTAAACTACACTAGACCATACTACACTAGACTAAACTACACTAGACTAAACTACACTAGACTAAACTAAACCAAACCAATTTAAACCAAACCAATCTAAGCTACACCAAACTAAACTAAAACATAATTTAACCAAACTACACTAGACTAAACTACACTAGACTAAACTACACTAGACCAAACTACACTAGACCAAACTACACTAGATTAAACTACACTAGACCAAACTACACTAGACTAAACTACACTAGACTAAACTACACTAGACTAAACTACACTAGACCAACTACACTAGACTAAACTACACTAGACTAAACTACACAAGACCAAACTACACTAGACTAAACTACAGTAGACTAAACTACACTAGACTAAACTACACTAGACTAAACTACACTAGACCAAA
>NC_079212.1:1007781-1011842 GCF_029633865.1 Lampris incognitus | reverse complement strand
AGCTAGGCTAAGAGGAGAAGAAAGAGTAATAGAAGCTAGGTTAAGAGGAGAGAAAGAGTAATAGGAGCTAGGTTAAGAGGAGAGAAAGAGTAATAGGAGCTAGGTTAAGAGGAGAGAAAGAGTAATAGAAGCTAGGTTAAGAGGAGAGAAAGGGTAACAGAAGCTAGGTTAAGAGGAGAGAAAGAGTAACAGAAGCTAGGTTAAGAGGAGAGAAAGAGTAATAGAAGCTAGGTTAAGAGGAGAGAAAGAGTAATAGAAGCTAGGTTAAGAGGAGAGAAAGAGTAATAGAAGCTAGGTTAAGAGGAGAGAAAGAGTAACAGAAGCTAGGTTAAGAGGAGAGAAAGAGTAATAGAAGCTAGGTTAAGAGGAGAGAAAGAGTAACAGAAGCTAGGTTAAGAGGAGAGAAAGAGTAATAGAAGCTAGGTTAAGAGGAGAGAAAGAGTAATAGGAGCTAGGTTAAGAGGAGAGAAAGAGTAATAGAAGCTAGGTTAAGAGGAGAGAAAGAGTAATAGAAGCTAGGTTAAGAGGAGAGAAAGAGTAATAGAAGCTAGGTTAAGAGGAGAGAAAGAGTAACAGAAGCTAGGTTAAGAGGAGAGAAAGAGTAATAGAAGCTAGGTTAAGAGGAGAGAAAGAGTAACAGAAGCTAGGTTAAGAGGAGAGAAAGGGTAACAGAAGCTAGGTTAAGAGGAGAGAAAGAGTAACAGAAGCTAGGTTAAGAGGAGAGAAAGAGTAATAGAAGCTAGGTTAAGAGGAGAGAAAGAGTAATAGAAGCTAGGTTAAGAGGAGAGAAAGAGTAACAGAAGCTAGGTTAAGAGGAGAGAAAGAGTAATAGAAGCTAGGTTAAGAGGAGAGGTGATGATCAGCAGCAGCAGTATGGGTTCATGCCATGAAAGAGCACCACAGATGTGATGTTTGCTTTGAGAGTGTTGATGGAGAAGTATAGAGAAGGCCAGAAGGAGTTACATTGGGTCTTTGTGGGTTTAGAGAAAGCATACAACAGGGTGCTGAGAGAGGAGGTGTGGTATTGTATGAGGAAGTGGGGAGTAGCAGAGAAGTATGTAGGAGTGGTGCAGGATATGTATGAGGGCAGTGTGACAGTGGTGAGGTGTGTTGTTGGAATGACAGATGGGTTGAAGGTGG
Source organism: Lampris incognitus (assembly GCF_029633865.1). Lineage (NCBI taxonomy): Eukaryota > Metazoa > Chordata > Actinopteri > Lampriformes > Lampridae > Lampris > Lampris incognitus. The sequence continues at coordinate 1,010,702 of NC_079212.1, read as the reverse complement.
AGGTGGGATTACATCAAGGATCGGCTCTGAGCCTTTTCTTGTTTGCAATGGTGATGGAGAGATTGACGGAGGAGATCAGGCAGGAGTCTCCATGGATGATGATGTTTGTGGATGACATTGTGATCTGTAGTAAGAGTAGGGTGCAGGTGGAGGAGAGCCTGGAGAGGTGGAGGTATACCTATGCGTGACTGAGAGGGAGGACAGTGGAATGGTGAGGATGCAAGGAGTGGAGGTGATGAAGGTGGATGAGTTTAAATACTTGGGGTCAACTGTCCAAAGTAACGGGGAGTGCAGGAGAGAGGCGAAGAAGAGAGTGCAGGCAGGGTGGAGTGGGTGGAGAAGTGTGTCAGGAGCGATGTGTGACAGAAGGGTACCAGCAAGAGTTAAAGGGAAGGTTTACAAGATGGTAGTGAGACCAGCTATGTTGTATGGTTTGGAGACAGTGGCACTGATGAAAACACAGGAGGTGGAGGTGGAGGTGGCAGAGATGAAGATGATAAGATTTTCACTGGGAGTGATGAAGAAGGACAGGATTAGGAACGAGTATATTAGAGGGACAGCTCAGGTTGGGCAGTGTGGAGACAAAGCAAGAGAGACAAGATGGAGATGGTTTGGACATGTGTGGAGGAGAGATGCTGGGTATACTGGGAGAAGGATGGTGAATATGGAGCTGCCAGGGAAGAGGAGAAGAGGGAGGCCAAAGAGGAGGTTTATGGAGGTGGTGAGGGAGGACATGCAGGTGGCTGGTGTGACAGAGGAGGATGCAGAGGACAGGAAGACATGGAAACGGATGATCCGCTGTGGTGACCCCTAACGGGAGCAGCCAAACGTAGTAGTAGTAGCAGTAGTAGTAGTAGTAGTAGCAGTAGTAGTAGTAGTAGCAGTAGTAGTAGTAGTAGTAGCAGTAGTAGTAGTAGTAGTAGTAGTAGTAGTAGTAGTAGCAGTAGTAGTAGCAGTAGTAGTAGTAGTAGTAGCAGTAGTAGTAGTAGTAGTAGCAGTAGTAGTAGTAGTAGCAGTAGCAGTAGTAGTAGTAGTAGTAGTAGCAGTAGTAGTAGTAGTAGTAGCAGTAGTAGTAGTAGCAGTAGTAGTAGTAGTAGTAGTAGCAGTAGTAGTAGTAGTAGTAGTAGTAGCAGTAGTAGTAGTAGTAGTAGTAGTAGCAGTAGTAGTAGTAGTAGTAGTAGTAGTAGTAGCAGTAGTAGTAGTAGTAGTAGTAGTAGTAGCAGTAGTAGTAGTAGTAGCAGTAGTAGTAGTAGTAGTAGTAGTAGCAGTAGTAGTAGTAGTAGCAGTAGTAGTAGTAGTAGTAGTAGTAGCAGTAGTAGTAGTAGTAGTAGTAGTAGCAGTAGTAGTAGTAGCAGTAGTAGTAGTAGTAGTAGTAGCAGTAGTAGTAGTAGTAGTAGTAGTAGCAGTAGTAGTAGTAGCAGTAGTAGTAGTAGTAGTAGCAGTAGTAGTAGTAGTAGTAGTAGTAGCAGTAGTAGTAGTAGCAGTAGTAGTAGTAGTAGTAGTAGTAGCAGTAGTAGTAGTAGTAGTAGTAGTAGCAGTAGTAGTAGTAGTAGTAGTAGTAGCAGTAGTAGTAGTAGTAGCAGTAGTAGTAGTAGTAGTAGTAGCAGTAGCAGTAGTAGTAGTAGTAGTAGTAGCAGTAGTAGTAGTAGTAGTAGCAGTAGTAGTAGTAGTAGTAGTAGTAGCAGTAGTAGTAGTAGCAGTAGTAGTAGTAGTAGTAGTAGTAGCAGTAGTAGTAGTAGTAGTAGCAGTAGTAGTAGTAGTAGTAGTAGTAGCAGTAGTAGTAGTAGTAGTAGTAGTAGCAGTAGTAGTAGTAGTAGTACTAGCAGTAGTAGTAGTAGTAGCAGTAGTAGTAGCAGCAGTAGATGGCATCAAAGAAGGTTTAATCAGTTCACCTGGACACAACGTTTACTGACAGAAACGTTTCATCATCATTTAAGTGACCTCTTCAGTCTCACCTGACTGCAGGTGTCTCCCACCTTATAAGCAACACTGTGGCAGAACGACCACGTTGTGTCCAGATGAACTGATCCGACTGTCTCTGATTTTCTTGCCTGGATTATTGGGCAGAAAGGTACTTAAGGAATCGGGAGTCAGGAACACTTTATTTGTCGTTTCATTTCATGCACTTGCGCACATGAAATGAAACGACATGCCATTTCCCCCAGCCCATAGCAGTGCAACACAAAAACAAAAACATACTCAAAAACTGCAAGAACACACACCCAAACTAACACACATACCCAAACTAAAAAAAAATAATTAAAAAAACGACTGCCCAAGGGAACGATCGCCAGCCAGGATGAATGTCGGAACTGCCGGTCTGCATGGGTTAGCAGTTAGCTTAGCGCCCCCCGCTTCTGCGTCCTGTCAGACCGCCCTCGGCGTTTCCTCCTCCTCTGTCCCCGGGCCCACCGGATGAAGCAGACCAAGCTCTCCTAGCCAATCCAGCGCCAGCTCCTCCAGCCAGACACCCTCGACACACCTCCCCCACTCCTCACGACGGCATCAAAAACACCACAGTCAACGCCAGGTGAGGCCGCCGCCAGACCGCCCTCGGTGGTAAAGCTAACTGCCGGTCTGCATGGGCTAGCAGTTAGCTTAGCCTGCCCCGCCCTCCCAGCCGACCCAGCGCCAGCTCTCCCAGCCATCAAACGACGACAGTGCTGGGTGAGGCTGCTGCAAACGGGAAGTCACGCCGCCGTCTTCCCACACCGGAAGCGGTGAAGATGACTCTCTTCTCCAGAGAAATTCACAACGCAATTTTGATACAGTTACAAAGGATGATTTGACTAAACTAACCCCGAGAGTGGAGGTGAAGGCCACGGCCCCACATCCACACAACACAAAGGGACACAAGGACCATGAGTGATGGGTTTCTGGCCGGCTCTGTCTCTCTGCTGGGTGTCCACTGTGCTCAGTTG
>NC_079212.1:1002781-1005281 GCF_029633865.1 Lampris incognitus | reverse complement strand
GGATACCCACCGAGTCACTGTTGGGAGGATGATGGACAACATCAATCATTTCATTTTGAATCTCCTTTTCACAAATGATGTCACTCCCAATTGATGAAAATGACTGACAATAATTGACCCGTTGGTTTGGAAATGAAATTATTCGATTTTATTATTACTGATATGTTAGCATCACACAGCACGAGCCTGTGGCCATCAAGGTTTCCCTGAACGAATGAAATAATAAAAAAAACACACACATGGTAACTGAATAACTGACAGCTCAGCACAAAAGCTAAAGATGAGACGATGTACAGGACTGTAAAGGTTAGTTTTATCCCTGGTTGACAAAACTAGAACCCTTTCACAGACCAATTCTTCTGGATATGTAAAATATTATTGGTGAACACATAGCGGTCAATCTGGATTACTATTGGTGAACACATAGCAGCCAATCTGGATTACTATTGGTGAACACATAGCGGTCAATCTGGATTACTTTTGGTGAACACATAGCGGTCACTCTGGATTACTATTGGTGAACACATAGCAGTCACTCTGGATTACTATTGGTGAACACACAGTGGTCAATCTGGATTACTATTGGTGAACACATAGCAGCCAATCTGGATTACTATTGGTGAACACATAGCGGTCAATCTGGATTACTTTTGGTGAACACATAGCGGTCACTCTGGATTACTATTGGTGAACACATAGTGGTCACTCTGGATTACTATTGGTGAACACATAGCGGTCAATCTGGATTACTATTGGTGAACACATAGCGGTCAATCTGGATTACTTTTGGTGAACACATAGCGGTCACTCTGGATTACTATTGGTGAACACATAGTGGTCAATCTGGATTACTTTTGGTGAACACATAGCGGTCACTGTGGATTACTATTGGTGAACACATAGTGGTCAATCTGGATTACTATTGGTGAACACATAGTGGTCAATCTGGATTACTATTGGTGAACACATAGCGGTCACTCTGGATTACTATTGGTGAACACATAGCGGTCAATCTGGATTACTATTGGTGAACACATAGTGGTCAATCTGGATTACTATTGGTGAACACATAGTGGTCAATCTGGATTACTATTGGTGAACACATAGCAGCCAATCTGGATTACTATTGGTGAACACATAGCAGTCAATCTGGATTACTATTGGTGAACACAGCGGTCAATCTGGATACTTCTGGTGAACACATAGTGGTCAGTCTGGATCACTATTGGTGAACACATAGCAGTCACTCTGGATTACTTTTGGTGAACACATAGCGGTCAATCTGGATTACTATTGGTGAACACATAGCAGCCAATCTGGATTACTATTGGTGAACACACAGTGGTCAATCTGGATTACTATTGGTGAACACATAGCAGCCAATCTGGATTACTATTGGTGAACACACAGTGGTCAATCTGGATTACTATTGGTGAACACATAGTGGTCAATCTGGATTACTATTGGTGAACACATAGCGGTCAATCTGGATTACTATTGGTGAACACATAGCGGTCAATCTGGATTACTATTGGTGAACACATAGCGGTCAATCTGGATTACTATTGGTGAACACATAGCGGTCAATCTGGATTACTTCTGGTGAACACATAGCGGTCAATCTGGATTACTATTGGTGAACACATAGCGGTCAATCTGGATTACTATTTGTGAACACATAGCGGTCAATCTGGATTACTTCTGGTGAACACATAGTGGTCAATCTGGATTACTATTGCTGAACACATAGCAGTCAATCTGGATTACTATTGGTGAACACACAGTGGTCAATGTGGATTACTATTGGTGAACACATAGCAGCCAATCTGGATTACTATTGGTGAACACACAGTGGTCAATCTGGATTACTATTGGTGAACACATAGCAGCCAATCTGGATCACTATTGGTGAACACATAGCGGTCAATCTGGATTACTATTGGTGAACACATAGCGGTCAATCTGGATTACTATTGGTGAACACATAGCGGTCAATCTGGATTACTATTGGTGAACACATAGCGGTCAATCTGGATCACTATTGGTGAACACATAGCGGTCAATCTGGATTACTATTGGTGAACACATAGCGGTCAATCTGGATTACTTTTGGTGAACACATAGCGGTCAATCTGGATTACTATTGGTGAACACATAGCGGTCAATCTGGATTACTATTGGTGAACACATAGCGGTCAATCTGGATTACTATTGGTGAACACATAGCGGTCAATCTGGATTACTATTGGTGAACACATAGCGGTCAATCTGGATTACTATTGGTGAACACATAGCGGTCAATCTGGATCACTATTGGTGAACACATAGCGGTCAATCTGGATTACTATTGGTGAACACATAGCGGTCAATCTGGATTACTTTTGGTGAACACATAGCGGTCAATCTGGATTACTATTGGTGAACACATAGCGGTCAATCTGGATTACTATTGGTGAACACATAGCGGTCAATCTGGATTACTATTGGTGAACACATAGCG
>NC_079212.1:952781-992781 GCF_029633865.1 Lampris incognitus | reverse complement strand
GGAGGTCCCCCGTCCATTTGTCAAATGTGGGGTTATACAAGGACTGCCAACAGCATTTTGGGGAAGAATTGGGGCCAAAAAAACTCAGTTCATCTTGACACCTTTGTCACTTTCAGAGAGAGCATAAGTGTGACACTTTAACACAGGAGTAGTAAGTAAGCTGCTTTCTTACCCACAGTCTCAAATTCCCCCAACCCCGGAATTCTGAAAAACAGAAAACTCTCCTCCTCCTCCTCCTCCTCCTCCTCCTCCTCTTGCTACTCCCCAACAACAGGAGAGACAGTCAGAGAGGGAAATACGTACTCATATTCATCGTCCCACAGAGTATGACACAGTATGGTTCTCAGCAGACATTTTGAGGGGCCCTGGCAGGGATGCACAGGCCTCTTCCACCAACCTGTGCCATAGTCTAAAAGACTTGATTCCAGTCAACTCTGTAAGATGTTCAACAGTTGTCTGGGTAGCGTAGCGGTCTCGTCTGCTGCCTACCAACATGTGGATCGCTGGTTCGAATCCCCGTGTTACCTCTGGCTTGGTCGGGCGTTCCTACCGACACAATTGGCCGTGTCTGTGGGTGGGAAGCCGGATATGGGTATGTGTCCTGGTCACAGCACTAGCGCCTCCTCTGGTCGGTCGGGTCGCCTGTTCAGGGGGGGGGACAGTGTGATCCTCCCATGTGCTATGTCCCCCTGGCGAAACTCCTCACTGTCAGGCGAGAAGAAGCACCTGGCGAATCCACATGTATCGGAGGAGTTATGTGGTAGTCTGCAGCCCTCCCCGGATCAGCAGAGGGGGTGGAGCAGAGACCGGGTTGGCTTGGCGAGTGGGGTAATTGGCCAAGTACAATTGGGGAGAAAAAGGGGGGAAATTAAAAAAAGATATTCAACAGTTGTTTTCATGAGCTGGCCCAGCTTGACACACTTTAACCTCACGCAAGCTTGACCCCAGGCTAACAGATGACAAAACCTGGGAGATTATTATTATTACCCCCCCCCCCTTTTTCTCCCCAATTGTATCCGGCCAATTGCCCCACTCTTCTGAACCTTCCCGGTCTCTGCTCCACCCCCTCTGCCGATCCGGGGAGGGCTGCAGACTACCACATACCTCCTCCGATACACGTGTAGTCGCCAGCCACTTCTTTTCACCTGACAGTGAGGAGTTTCACCAGGGGGACGTAGTGCGTGGGAGGATCACGCTATTCCCCCAGTTCCCCCTCCCCCCGAACAGGCGCCCCGATCAACCAGAGGAGGCACTAGTGCAGTAACCAGGACACATACCCACATCCAGCTTCCCACCCGCAGACACGGCCAATTGTGCCTGTAGTGACGCCCGACCAAGCCAGAGGTAACATGGGGGTTCGAACCAGGATCCCCGTGTTGGTAGGCAACGGAATAGACTGCTACACTGCCTGGATGCCCTATAACCTGGGAGATTATTAAAACATTACAAAACTATGGCTTCTCAAGAATCCACATTCCTGGTGTCGTAAAGGGTGCTTGGTGGAAACTGAAAATCTGCCTGTAAGGTTCACAACCTCAGGCTGGAGCAGAAACAGCTGCTTATCGTAACCAAGTCACCAGCTCTCTTCAGTAACAATCGAGCCATGTCTTGTCAGCTGAGTCTAACGTTTTATAACCGTCTCTGTGCAGTCTGGAGTCTGAATAATGTTATCCTGGAAGGGATGCCCATGAGGCCTTGTCCTCCCTCATGTACCGATGGGTACAATGCAGCTGCCTTAATCCAGTGTTGACATGACCAGAAAAAAAATCCACATTGGTCTTCTGGATTTCCTCAATAAAGGCCCCTTGGTGGAGGTGGGACTATCAGTCTGTGTCATAGGGTCGAACCAACAAAGGTATTGACAGCCAGAACCCTTCCCTGATAAGAAAGCTGAAGTAGCAACCGTTTCCATTTAGACAGCCTGGCACACACGTTCCCCACTACACCCTCCAAATTTTGCTTTTGAAAGAAAGCCCTTTGTTCCTCTGAACACACCTAAATCCTTCATCCCTGTCCTCCCCCACCTAAGACCCCCCTGTCAGACTGGGAGAATTCCTCTCTTCACTGACCAACCTGCAAAGTCTCACTCTTTTCCCAGTTAACTTTGATAGAGGAGACCTTTCATACAGCCCCAAACATTGAATTAAAAACCCTACATCACTGTAATCTTTTAAGAAAACATTTATGTCATCTTTATATGCTGATACCACCAACGTGGGACTGTGTGGAAACCCCGGTAGGGAGAGCCCTGTCAATTTAAGCTTGTCTATTTGAAAATGGTTCAATAGCCAGTGAGTACAGTTGTGCAGATATTGGACAGCCTTGTCTAATTCCTCTCTGAACAGGAACTAAACCACTTAACCCCCCACTCACCTTAACTATACACAACACACCCTTAGATAACAACCCCAGCCATGTCAGAAAACCCTCCCCAATACCAAATCCCCTCAAAGTAGAAAATAAAAACACATGGTCAACACGATCAAAAACTTTCCCCTGGTCTAGAGTTAAAATACAACATCAAGATTATACAAATTACAAATATTCAAAACATCTCTCATTAAAAAAGGATTATCCATAACGGATCTCTCTGGCACACAGTAAGACTGATCTTTATGGATCTGCAAATCTCAAAAAAAAAGTCTGTTGGCCAGGACTTTGGAACATTTTTTTTAGACTGTGTAGAAGAGTACAACAGGTCTGCAGTTTTTAATGAGGGCCAAGTCTCCTTAGGAAGGAGAGAGAACGAGAGCTGCAAAGCCACAGGACACTGGTAATAGGCTTGTCTGAGCCCGTTCCTGCAGCACATCCTATAGGTCAACACCCAAATAACCCCAGAGGCTTTTATAAAAGTCTGCAGGCAACCCATCTTTACCGGGAGCCCGACCAGGCACCACCTGTCCCACAGCAGTGATGAGTTCCTCCAGGGAGATGCCTAAAAGTTGAATCAGTTCCTAACAGTATAGTGTATACTGTTAAGTGCTGGGAGGATTGCCATGACTTGTACATCGGGGAAACCAAACAGACGCTGGTGAAGGGGATAGCACAACACAGAAGAGCTACCTCGCCAGGCCAGGACTCCTCAGTCTACATCCATCCACAGGCCAGTGGCCACTCTTTCAAGGATGAAGATGTGTACATCCTTGAGAGGGGAAAATGCTGGTTTGAATGGGGAGTCAAAAAAGCCATCTATGTGAAGAAGGAATGACCATCCCTGAACCGAGGAGGGGAGCAATGAGTAAATCTGTCACCATCTCACAATGCTGTGATTGCAGCCATTCCCCAATCCTCTGTGAATAGTACACATGGCCATTGTAACTCTAGTTAATGGTCACGGCATTTGCATATGAAACCAACCACCGGTTTTGGCTGTTATGCAGCTGTGCATAAGGTTATGTGTATAAGGTTGGGATACCTGCAATCAGCTGAAGCTGTCAAATTCACATAGATGGGTGATGAAACGTTTCTCCCTCTAAACTTTGTGTCCAGCTGAACTGATTCAACTTTATGCGATTTCCTTACCTGGATTAATAAGCATGCATCAAGACCTCCAGGGAGATGTTTGCATCCATAGCAGATTGCTTATTTCCCAGCTGAGGCAGCCCCTGAAGAAGTTCAGCGGCATACCCCTTTTCACAGCCCTCCACCCTGTAGAGGGGCATTGTAGAAAACCTCTGCATGCTTCCTCATCACAGCTGGATTGGTGACTTTGCTACCTGGTAGGTGGATACCAGCCATCTGCTTGGTCTGGGAGACAGACTTCTCTAGGCTGAAGAAAAAGGAGGTGGTAGCATCCATGTCTCTGATGTTTAGACAACATGCTCAAATCAGAGCCCCTTTAGCTCTCCTGCACAGAAATGAGCTCAGCTCCTGTCTCTTCCGCTTAAGCCTAACATTGTTAGGGCTGTTATGAGTGAGAAGACTATTCTCAGTGTCCCTTATTTCCTGCTCTAAGGACTGGATAGCTTCTCTGACCCTGGTTTTATAATGAGCTGTGTACTGCTGACAAAAAAAAGAAGAAGCTTATTTGTGCTTTATCCATCTCCCACCATTCACCATTGACTGAAAACTCAGTTTTCCTGCTCCTCCAGACCTCCCAAAAAACAACAACAAAAAAACCCAAACTTTTCACAAAAAGTGTTCTATTGTAATAGTTTTACATCAAAGTGTCAGTAAGCGCTACATGTTATTTTAGAGAAACGTGTATCTACAGTGACAAGGTTGTGATCAGTAAAACCTCCCGGGTGAATGAAACGTTCAGTAACCTACTGCTAAGTCTGTCTTGATGCATGCTGAATACTTCAGGTAAGAAAACCAAAGAAGGTTGATGCAGTGCATCTGCATTCAACACTTATTGACAGATACGTTTCATCCCTCAACTAAGTGACGTCTTCAGTCTCACCTGACTGCAGGTATCCCCACCCCTTATAAACAATACAGTTGTCAAGACCAACAAAATAGGGTTGTGACCATTATCTAGCGTTTCAGTGGCCATGTCTAGTCGTTGGTTTCGGTCATTATACAACTGTATTGTTTATAAGGGCGGGACACCTGCAGTCAGGTGAGACTGAAGAGGTCACTTAGCTGAGTAATCAAACATATCTGTCAATAAACGTTGTGTCCACATGAACTGATACAACCTTCTTTGACTACTGCTAAATCTGTGTGATATGTAAACCCTATCTAATCTGGTTTCACTAACCCTACCACCTGAAACCTTTACCCATGTGTACTATCTAACCTGTGGATGCTTAACCCTCCATACAGCTATTACACCTTGACTGGGTGACTAGCCGTGATAAAATAGTGGGTGAGTGTAGGTGAGGTTCTTCACGTGTTGTGTCTATTGTGAAATCTGTTGTGCAATTCAAATCTCCCCCATCACAATACAATCCCTTGGATCACATTGCTGTAATGCATCCTTCATTTTTTTTAAATGTTTAGTCTGTCTGAGCCCTGGTTAGGAGCATATACATTAATAAAACAGAAAACAAGCCCATTTATTTCTGCCCTGACCACCCTCCCTTTCACTACCTCTGTGTTGGATATTATATTTACACATAACCCTCATGAAAAAAGAATTGCTGCTCCTGTGCTGAAATGTGTCCCATTGCTAAGGAAATACTGACCCTTCCACCATAAACCTCATTCTGCTTCATTTGTGCCATCACTGTGTACTTCCTGTAATGATACTAGATCTAGTCCTTTCTGGTGACACATTTCAGGAACTATAGCTGTCCTCTGTCTATCCCTCCCACCATTAATATTTAGAGACCAAACCCTCAACCCTGCATCAAAAAAGAGAGTGAAAACAGAGAGGCAGAAAGAAAGAAAATAGTAAAAGAAACACCCAGTGCAACAAATTCATCCCTGTCTTCTACCTGCACTGCACTCAGAACAGCTAGGCTGTCATCTGCTGCTGTATTATGCTTAAAATGCTTGCAGCAAACAGTTGCACTCACTAAACCATCATCATCATTGGTGGTCACTCAGGGTCAAGTATGGTTGTCCTCCCTCTAGGTCCTTGTGAGTCTTCAAGTGGTGTAGAGGCTGATTCTGGAGCCACATATTTTGGGGCAATGTGAGCAGGGGTGTGAAGAGGTGGCTGAGGATGTGGATTGGGCCTTTCTGGTAACTCGCTCCTTTCTGAGTCTGTGCCTGTTTTCAGCAGCACCGTGGAGGTCGTGGTTGTAGCACTCAGCACCCTCACAGACAGCCAGTCTCCAGGCCTCCTTGTGTTTTGCTGCTTGTTCCCAGGTGTTGAGGTCGATGCCAGACCTTTTGATGTGGGCCTTGATGTTGTCTTCATATCACTTCTTCTGTCCTCCTGGGGCACGGTGTCCTGTCACGAGCTGAGAGTAAAGGACTTGTTTCAGGCCAGTCCATCTCAGCTGATGTTGTGCGATGGTGGCAGTTATAGTAGGCATGTTGGCCTCCTTGAGGATGCTGAAGTTATCCTCCCAGCTGATCTTAAGGATCTTCCTGAGGTATCACTGTTGGTATGTCTCAAGTGCCTGCAGGTGCCTGCTATATGTGGTCCAGGTTTCTGACCCATACAGTAGGGTTGGAAGCACTGCCGCTTTGTATACCAGAACTTTTGCTCTGGCCTGGAGGTCATGGTTTTCAAAAACCCTTTTACTCAATCTTGAGAAGGCCCGGCTGGCACAACTGAGATGATGGTGTATTTGAATGGCAATGTTGGCTTTGGAGGAGAGAAGGCTGCCAAGACATGGGAACTGTTCCATGTTTTTGAGTCTGGTGTTGTCTACGGAGATGGGTGGAGGCAGAGCAGGTATAATTCTGTTGGGTGGGGGTTGGTAGAGGATATGGGTCTTTTTTATGTGAATGGCCAGGCCTAGCTGCTTGTATGTCTTTACAAAGGCCCCCAGGATGCTGTGTAGTTCCTCTTCTATGAGGGATACCAAGGTGTTGTCATCAGTGTACTGCAGCTCAATGATGGATGTGGTGGTGGTTTTACCTTTAACCCTGAATCAGTTAATGTTCAGAAGATTCCCATCAGTTCTGTACATAGTTTTGACTCCCTGAGGCAGATTGGGACCTGTGAGGTGGAGGATGGTGGCAATGAAGACAGAGAACAGGGTTGGGGCAATGGCACAGCCTTATTTAACTTCTGTGTGGACCTAGGAGGATTTTGTCTCATCTCCATGACTGCTGAGTACTTTAGCTAATATATTGTCATGTAGTAGTCATCACCAAACACACTCACACATGCCCAATTCCCAGCATGCAACAGCAGAGAGAGAGAGAGTGAGAGAGAGAGAGCAGTGCCAGTTCGTAAAGAGCAGTGCCAGTTAATAAAAAAAAAAATCCCATTATCATTGATGATAAATGATGGTGATGGTGATACCTGACAGTTTAAATGATAATGGAGACAGATTACTCTACTAGTTTGCAATAGGACTATTTGAACAGATATAAAGATGGCGACACTGACAACACACCATGTGTCATCACCATGTGATGTCAGCAAAACTGAACAATCAAAATGTATTTGTCTGCAAACCATAAAGAAAATCCACCTATGACATGTTCAGATTCACACAGACACAGTTTCATTATTTAACACAGATCGCATGCTTAAGTCATTGATTCCTGAGGCGGTGTGGGTAGGCCATGTGTAGAAGCATCAGTGAAGCAGAAAAAAGACCGTTTTCCATTGAAACAGGTTCTTTGGAACAAACTTTAACCCTCAATGATGTGCAAAAATTACCAGAGTTCCTAAATATGAAATGTAAATTATAATATGTGTCTCAGAACTCGAGATATGGATGACTCCCCACTGTGAAAGATGGAAGTCTAGACTTGTTAGTCAACAACTCTCTGCCTGTCTCCATTGCCAAGATGGCGGCCGAGTGAAACGGCTTCTGTGGAGAGACTTTGGTGATGGATAGAGACGTGAGACCAAAACATAACAACGAACAGCAGAAATGAACATTTAAACCAGAATATATGAGATGGCAGGTTGTTCCTACAGATGTAGGTGAAGATTAATAAAGGAAATCATGGTTTATTCATCTCCTTTCAAAATAAAGTTTTTAAACAAATGATTAACTTGAAGCCATTCTTTACATCAAGGAGATGACATTCATATTTAATGTCTGTCTCCCCCAGGCGTGGTTGTAGGGGACGACAATGGGACATTGGATCCCAGGAAGAAGAAGGCTGTGAAGGGAGGGAGCCGTCTGTTTATCGGCGCCGCAATTGATGGAAAATCTGAATATTTCCCGACACTGTCGAGCCGGAAGCTGGTGGAGGACGAGGAGAACGTCAACATGTTCTCTCTGGTCTACCAGGACGAGTTTGTCTCCTCACAGATCAAAATCCCCTCTGACACGCTGTCCCTCTATCCTGCCTTTGACATCTACTACGTCTATGGCTTCTCCAGCCGGACGTACGTCTACTTCCTGACGCTGCAGCTGGACACGCAGCTGACCCAGATGGATGCTGCCGGTGAGAAGTTTTTTACCTCCAAGATCGTGCGGATGTGCTCCAATGATACTGAGTTTTATTCCTACGTGGAGTTCCCGCTGGGCTGCACCAAGGACGGGGTGGAGTACCGACTGGTCCAGGCCGCCTACAAACAGAAGCCGGGCCGCCGGCTTGCGCAGGCGCTGGGTCTTTTTGAGGACGACGATGTCCTCTTTGTCGTCTTCTCCCAGGTTAGTTTGTCCATACTTCATCCCTTTCTTCTTTTCTGCTGTGGAATGGGTTGTAGTGATTGGCTCATTCACAGGGGGTATACAGTACTAGTACAGTACTATAACTGTACTAGTATGGTTATAGTACTCTACTCAGTGAACACTGTTGGTATAGTTAGAACTACTCAGCTGGTTAACCACCTGTGTTTTTAAATGGGCAAATCTGACTGATCTACTTTTTAATCAGTACCCTTCAGGAACACCTATGGATATTTACTAGTCACATCATGATATTTACTAGTCATGCTATATTTACTAGTCACATCATGATATTTACTAGTCATGTATAGTTACTAGTCACATCATGAAATTTACTAGTCATACTGTAGTTACTAGTCACATCATGATATTTACTAGTCATATATAGTTACTAGTCACATCATGATATTTACTAGTCATATATAGTTACTAGTCACATCATGATATTTGCTAGTCATACTATAGTTACTGGTCACATCTTGATATTTATTACTCATACTATACTAGTCACATCATGATATTTATTAGTCATATTATATTTACTAGTCACATCATTATATACACTAGTCATAGTATATTTACTAGTCACACATCATGATATTTACTAGTCATACGATATTTACTAGTCAAATTATATTTACTGGTTATATTTACCAGTCACATGTGATATTTACTAGTCACATTTCTACTAGTTGATGATGATTTGTAGTCATGATGCTGTATCCCTGAGTCAGATTGTATTTACTAGTCATTATGGTGTTTACTAGTCACATTATACTTCAGGAAAGGCGATATGATACATGACATATAGATAAACATCAATATGGACCGGTGCCACCGTGGCTCATTCTGCTCTCTGAGTATTTCCAATCTGTTTACATTGGACAGTGGAGTTGTCAGATGGTCTGTGTGTTTTGCTGTAGCTTTACAGAACAAGTCTAATTTTTAGGATGTTTTCAAGAAAACTATGACAGTCAGCCAGCCAGCCAGCCAGCCAGTCAGTGAATCAGTGAGTCAGCCAGCCAGCCAGCCAGCCAGCCAGTCAGCCAGCCAGACAGCCAGCCAGCCAGTCAGTGAATCAGTGAGTCAGCCAGCCAGCCAGCCAGTCAGTGAGTCAGCCAGCCAGTCAGTCAGTCAGTCAGTCAGCCAGTCAGCCAGCCAGCCAGCCAGCCAGTCAGTCAGTCAGTGAATCAGTGAGTCAGCCAGCCAGCCAGCCAGTCAGTGAATCAGTGAGTCAGCCAGCCAGCCAGCCAGTCAGTGAGTCAGCCAGCCAGTCAGTCAGTCAGTCAGTCAGTCAGCCAGTCATCCAGCCAGCCAGTCAGCCAGCCAGCCAGCCAGCCAGCCAGCCAGCCAGTCAGTCAGTGAGTCAGTCAGTTGACGGCACTCTGTGATCTGGAGTGTCTGATGTTTAACATTTGAAAAAAAAGGACTTCAGCTCTGCCGTTGCATGTTTCTAATCAATGGACAGCAAACCCACCGGTTAATTATGCAGCAGTGCTTGTGTCTGTCTGTTTGTTACTGGAGCTCAGCTGCCTTGCTCAAAGGACACCAGTGGCCCAAGTTTTACCTGCTGGTTTTATGATCTGAACTCAAACCTAATCTCTGATCTCTACACCTGTTAGAAACTGTGTGTGTGTGTGTGTGTGTGTGTGTGTGCGCGCGCCCGTGTGTGTGTGTGTGTGTGTGCGCCCGTGTGTGCATCCGTGTGTGTGTTTGTGTGTGTGTGTGTGTGTGTTGTGTGTCTCCAGAGCTGGTTGTGATGTAAAGTGTTGTTGTGTTTGTGCTGTCAGGGTCAGAAGAACCGGTCCAACCCGCCTAGAGAGACGGTTCTGTGTCTGTTCACTCTGCACCACATCAACCTGGCCATGAGGGAGAGGATCCGCTCCTGCTACCGAGGAGAAGGCAAACTGTCCCTGCCGTGGCTGCTCAACAAGGAGCTGCCCTGCATACACACAGTCAGTACTCCTCTCCCACCTCACCTGTGTGTGTGTGTGTGTCTTCCTATATAAGCTGTAGAAATCCCTGCACCTGTTACATGTGACGTGGTGGATGTTACTGCTGGCACTCTGCAGCAGTCTGCAAATTCCCACGAATACACACACACACACACACACACTCACACACACACACACACACACACACACACACACACACACACACACACACACAGAATGTAAACAGTCAGACACATGATATGCTGGTCCTTCATGGATCATATCATACATGACAGCTCTTCCTTCTACAAGCACAGCCTTCCTGGCCTTTTAAATGTCAACCTGTCAGCCATCACCTTATCAGACCTGTCAGTCTGGTGAAACAACTCATCACTCATCAGACCTGTCAGTCCGGTGAAACATCTCATCACTTATCAGACCTGTCGTCTGGTGAAACTTCTCATCACTTATCAGACCTGTCAGTCTGGTGAAACATCTCATCACTTATCAGACCTGTCAGTCTGGTGAAACATCTCATCACTTATCAGACCTGTCAGTCTGGTGAACATGTCATCACTTATCAGACCTTTCAATCTGGTGAAACATGTCATCACTTATCAGACCTGCCAGTCTGGTGAAACTTGTCATCACTTATCGGACCTGTCAGTCTGGTGAAACATGTCTTCACTTATGTGACCTGCCAGTCTGGTGAAACATGCCCTCACTTATCAGACCTGTCAGTCTGGTGAAACATCTCATCACTTATCAGACCTGTCAGTCTGGTGAAACTTCTCATCACTTATCAGACCTGTCAGTCTGGTGAAACATCTCATCACTTATCAGACCTGTCAGTCTGGTGAAACATCTCATCACTTATCAGACCTGTCAGTCTGGTGAACATGTCATCACTTATCAGACCTTTCAATCTGGTGAAACATGTCATCACTTATCAGACCTGCCAGTCTGGTGAAACTTGTCATCACTTATCGGACCTGTCAGTCTGGTGAAACATGTCTTCACTTATGTGACCTGCCAGTCTGGTGAAACATGCCCTCACTTATCAGACCTGTCAGTCTGGTGAAACATCTCATCACTTATCAGACCTGTCAGTCTGTTGAAACATGTCATCACTTATGAGACCTTTCAATCTGGTGAAACATGTCATCACTTATCAGACCTCTCAGTCTGGTGAAACATCTCATCACTTATCAGACCTGTCAGTCTGGTGAAACTTGTCATCACTTCTCAGACCTGTCAATCTGGTGAAACATGTCATCACTTATCAGACCTGTCAGTTTGGTGAAACAACTCATCACTCATCAGACCTGTCAGTCTGGTGAAACATCGCATCACTTATCAGACCTGTTGTCTCGTGAAACTTCTCATCACTTATCAGACCTGTCGTCTGGTGAAGCTTCTCATCACTTATCAGACCCGCCAGTCTGGTGAAACATCTCATCACTTATCAGACCTGTCGTCTGGTGAAACTTCTCATCACTTATCAGACCTGTCAGTCTGGTGAAACATCTCATCACTTATCAGACCTGCCAGTCTGGTGAAACTTGTCATCACTTATCAGACCTGTCAGTCTGGTGAAACATCTCATCACTTATCAGACCTGTCAGTCTGGTGAACATGTCATCACTTATCAGACCTTTCAATCTGGTGAAACATGTCATCACTTATCTGACCTGCCAGTCTGGTGAAACTTGTCATCACTTATCGGACCTGTCAGTCTGGTGAAACATGTCTTCACTTATGTGACCTGCCAGTCTGGTGAAACATGCCCTCACTTATCAGACCTGTCAGTCTGGTGAAACATCTCATCACTTATCAGACCTGTCAGTCTGTTGAAACATGTCATCACTTATGAGACCTTTCAATCTGGTGAAACATGTCATCACTTATCAGACCTCTCAGTCTGGTGAAACATCTCATCACTTATCAGACCTGTCAGTCTGGTGAAACTTGTCATCACTTATCAGACCTGTCAATCTGGTGAAACATGTCATCACTTATCAGACCTGCCAGTCTGGTGAAACATATCATCACTTATCAGACCTGTCAGTCTGGTGAAACATCTCATCACTTATCAGACCTGTCAATCTGGTGAAACATGTCATCACGTATCAGACCTACCAGTCTGGTGAAACATGTCATCACTTATCAGACCTGTCAGTCTGGTGAAACATTTTTCATCACTTATTAGACCTGTCAGTCTGGTGAAACACGTCATCCCTTATCAGACCTGCCAGTCTAGTGAAACATTTCATCACTTATTAGACCTGTCAGTCTGGTGAAACATGTCATCACTTATCTGACCTGCCAGTCTGGTGAAACTTGTCATCACTTCTCAGACCTGTCAATCTGGTGAAACATGTCATCACTTATCAGACCTGTCAGTTTGGTGAAACAACTCATCACTCATCAGACCTGTCAGTCTGGTGAAACATCGCATCACTTATCAGACCTGTTGTCTCGTGAAACTTCTCATCACTTATCAGACCTGTCGTCTGGTGAAGCTTCTCATCACTTATCAGACCCGCCAGTCTGGTGAAACATCTCATCACTTATCAGACCTGTCGTCTGGTGAAACTTCTCATCACTTATCAGACCTGTCAGTCTGGTGAAACATCTCATCACTTATCAGACCTGCCAGTCTGGTGAAACTTGTCATCACTTATCAGACCTGTCAGTCTGGTGAAACATCTCATCACTTATCAGACCTGTCAGTCTGGTGAACATGTCATCACTTATCAGACCTTTCAATCTGGTGAAACATGTCATCACTTATCTGACCTGCCAGTCTGGTGAAACTTGTCATCACTTATCGGACCTGTCAGTCTGGTGAAACATGTCTTCACTTATGTGACCTGCCAGTCTGGTGAAACATGCCCTCACTTATCAGACCTGTCAGTCTGGTGAAACATCTCATCACTTATCAGACCTGTCAGTCTGTTGAAACATGTCATCACTTATGAGACCTTTCAATCTGGTGAAACATCTCATCACTTATCAGACCTCTCAGTCTGGTGAAACATCTCATCACTCATCAGACCTGTCAGTCTGGTGAAACATGTCATCACTTACCAGACCTCTCAGTCTGGTGAAACATCTCATCACTCATCAGACCTCTCAGTCTGGTGAAACATCTCATCACTTATCAGACCTGTCAGTCTGGTGAAACATCTCATCACTTATCAGACCTGTCAATCTGGTGAAACATGTCATCACGTATCAGACCTGCCAGTCTGGTGAAACATGTCATCACTTATCAGACCTGTCAGTCTGGTGAAACATTTTTCATCACTTATTAGACCTGTCAGTCTGGTGAAACACGTCATCCCTTATCAGACCTGCCAGTCTAGTGAAACATTTCATCACTTATTAGACCTGTCAGTCTGGTGAAACATGTCATCACTTATCAGACCTGCCAGTCTGGTGAAACATTTCATCACTTATTAGACCTGTCAGTCTGGTGAAACATCTCATTACTTATCAGACCTGTCATTCTGGTGAAACATCTCATTACTTATCAGACCTGTCAGTCTGGTGAAACATCTCATCACTTATCAGACCTCTCAGTCTGGTGAAACATCTCATCACTTATCAGACCTCTCAGTCTGGTGAAACATCTCATCACTCATCAGACCTGTCAGTCTGGTGAAACATGTCATCACTTACCAGACCTCTCAGTCTGGTGAAACATCTCATCACTCATCAGACCTCTCAGTCTGGTGAAACATCTCATCACTCATCAGACCTGTCAGTCTGGTGAAACATCTCATCACTTATCAGACCTCTCAGTCTGGTGAAACATCTCATCACTCATCAGACCTGTCAGTCTGGTGAAACATGTCATCACTTACCAGACCTCTCAGTCTGGTGAAACATCTCATCACTCATCAGACCTCTCAGTCTGGTGAAACATCTCATCACTCATCAGACCTGTCAGTCTGGTGAAACATCTCATCACTTATCAGACCTCTCAGTCTGGTGAAACATCTCATCACTCATCAGACCTGTCAGTCTGGTGAAACATCTCATCACTTATCTGACGCTCCTAAAATCATATTTTGTCTTTTACATGGAGGAAAACATTCAGCTGTTCATTCTCTTTCTCTTTCACTTCACTTCTCTCCTCTCCTCTCCTCTCTTCTCTCCTCTTCTCTTCTCTTCTCTTCTCTCCTCTTCTCTTCTCTTCTCTTCTCTTCTCTTCTCTTCTCTTCTCTTCTCTTCTCTTCTCTTCTCTTCTCTCCTCTTCACTTCTCTCCTCTCCTCTCCTCTCCTCTCCTCTCCTCTCCTCTCCTCTCCTCTCCTCTCCTCTCCTCTCCTCTCTCCTCTCCTCTCCTCTCTTCTCCTCTCTTCTCCTCTCTTCTCTTCTCTTCTCTCCTCTCCTCTCCTCTCCTCTCCTCTCCTCTCCTCTCCTCTCCTCTCCTCTCCTCTTCTCTTCTCCTCTCCTCTCCTCTCCTCTCCTCTTCTCTTCTCTTCTCTTCTCTTCTCTTCTCTTCTCTTCTCTTCTCTTCTCTTCTCTTCTCTTCTCTTCTCTTCTCTTCTCTTCTCTTCTCTTCTCTTCTCCTCTCCTCTCCTCTCCTCTCCTCTTCTCTTCATGACCCCTCCATCAGCAGTGTTGACCATGTTTCACATGTGTAATGTCTGAAGATGCTGCAGTACTGTCTCTTAACACCAGCTGTGTGTCTGTCTCTCATCACTGTCTCTTAACACCAGCTGTGTGTCTGTCTCTCATCACTGTCTCCTAACACCAGCTGTGTGTCTGTCTCTCATCACTGTCTCCTAACACCAGCTGTGTGTCTGTCTCTCATCACTGTCTCCTAACACCAGCTGTGTGTCTGTCTCTCATCACTGTCTCCTAACACCAGCTGTGTGTCTGTCTCTCATCACTGTCTCTTAACACCAGCTGTGTGTCTGTCTCTCATCACTGTCTCCTAACACCAGCTGTGTGTCTGTCTCTCAGCACTGTCTCCTAACACCAGCTGTATGTCTGTCTCTCAGCACTGTCTCCTAACACCAGCTGTGTGTCTGTCTCTGATCACTGTCTCCTAACACCAGCTGTATGTCTGTCTCTCATCACTGTCTCTTAACACCAGCTGTATGTCTGTCTCTCATCACTGTCTCTTAACACCAGCTGTGTGTCTGTCTCTCATCACTGTCTCTTAACACCAGCTGTGTGTCTGTCTCTCATCACTGTCTCCTAACACCAGCTGTGTGTCTGTCTCTGATCACTGTCTCCTAACACCAGCTGTGTGTCTGTCTCTCATCACTGTCTCTTAACACCAGCTGTGTGTCTGTCTCTCATCACTGTCTCCTAACACCAGCTGTGTGTCTGTCTCTCATCACTGTCTCTTAACACCAGCTGTGTGTCTGTCTCTCATCACTGTCTCCTAACACCAGCTGTGTGTCTGTCTCTCATCACTGTCTCCTAACACCAGCTGTGTGTCTGTCTCTCATCACTGTCTGCTAACACCAGCTGTGTGTCTGTCTCTCATCACTGTCTCCTAACACCAGCTGTGTGTCTGTCTCTCATCACTGTCTCCTAACACCAGCTGTGTGTCTGTCTCTCATCACTGTCTCCTAACACCAGCTGTGTGTCTGTCTCTCATCACTGTCTCCTAACACCAGCTGTATGTCTGTCTCTCATCACTGTCTCCTAACACCAGCTGTGTGTCTGTCTCTCAGCCGAAGCAGATTGGAGATGACTTCTGTGGTCTGGTGCTGAACCAGCCGCTGGGCGGGCTGCATGTGATTGAGGGGACGCCACTATACGAGGACCGGACGGAGGGCATGGGCGCCGTGGCGGCGTACACCTACGGAGAACACACCGTGCTGTTTGTGGGAACACGAAGTGGACAGTTGAAGAAGGTAGAGAGAGAGAGAGAGAGAGAGAGAGAGAGAGAGAGAGAGAGAGAGAGAGAGAGAGAGAGTGGCTGTGTGTGCATTTTAAAAGCTGTTGTGGGATAATCTACATGTTCACATGTTGTTTTGAGGATCCATTGTCTCGGTTTCACTGTCTGCTCAACTCCTGCTGTTGCAGACCTGCCAACATGTACGCACTTCTCGTACTCAGCACGCATTTTGACCCTTAAGTACGCTTGTACGATTCACTGCTCTCCAGGTACGCATTTTGTTGCATCTTGCATTTCGCCGGTTTCAGTTTATGCATTCTGTGAAGTTGATTCTGCCGCTGAGCCACAGCAATCTATGTACGTGGAGTGAAAGCTTTCGGCCAATCAGAGCGCAGTATTTGAACCCGCTCGCCCACCTGCCCCTCCTAGCAAATGCTTCGCGCGTTCAATTCAATTCAGTGCCTCTGCCTCAAGCAAGATCCCTCTTCGGCCGCTTGCTCATCACTGCTATTCGCCTGCATCCCTGTTTCTCACCATTCTAGGTCAGTGGTTCTCACCAATGCAAACAGCATTGAAAAGATAATAAGTTACCGTTCATCTCTACGATGTCGTGTGTGTGTTGCAAATAGTAGGCTAACCGTCACGTTTCCCCGAATCCATTAGCCCACAGACAAAAACTGTAGGCTTGCGTGCCATGGAGGAGGAGGAGTTTCAGCTCTTCCAGTCCACCACCTTGAACGATGGTATTCTGACCAAAAGGGCTGATGACGCTTGCACAGAACTAGGTTTGATGGAGTCAGGAGGGAGGAAACTTTTTGAAAAGCTCTCCACTGTAATGCTTGGTGTGTGTTCGATTTTTCACAGTAATGTAGACTGTGAAAGGATCTTCAGCTTGGTCACTAAAAATAAAACACAATGTCGTGCTAGCCTGAGCACAGAGATGCTCAGTTCTCTCGTGACACGAAAAGTCATGATTGCCTCCAAAGGCAGCACGTGTTACAAAGAGACTTTCAGTGACGCAGTACTTAAAAAAGCCAAATCTGCAACCTTCAACAAGTTGCACTAGTTTCACTATGCATGGAACATTTGAATCTTTTTCGTTGTTTGTTTTTAGCAAACTGATTTTCATATTGATTACTGCTGGTTTTGCACATTTATTTAATGTTTTGATTTATTTATTTACAAAGAATGTCCTCAGTTTACTTTTAGAAGTTTCCATGGGCTATGCCTCCTGTACAACACTTGTACAGCTGTTCTGACAACAAATCTCGATTGGTGAAAGTATATTATGTGTATATTATGTATTATGGTGTTAGGTATCTCAGTGGTGGTGGGTGAGCAACGGTGGAGCGTACATTGGTGGTGGGCTATCAGGTGCGCGCGCGCAGGGGGGTGGTGGTTGGTGTTGGGGGGTAGTACTCATAAAATTTCTTCAAGGTTGGCAGGTCTGCTGTTACTCAAGGGGAGTTATGTATGTAAAGCTTCAGTCCTGAATCTGCTGGTGTTACTGGACCAGTGTGTGTTGTGTGTAGATGTTACTGGACCAGTGTGTGTCCTGTGTGGATGCTGGTGTTACTGGACCAGTGTGTGTTGTGTGTAGATGTTACTGGACCAGTGTGTGTCCTGTGTGGATGCTGGTGTTACTGGACCAGTGTGTGTCCTGTGTGGATGCTGGTGTTATTGGACCAGTGTGTGTTGTGTGTAGATGTTACTGGACCAGTGTGTGTCCCGTGTGGATGCTGGTGTTACTGGACCAGTGTGTGTCCTGTGTAGGTGGTACTGGACCAGTGTGTGTCCTGTGTAGGTTTTACTGGACCAGTGTGTGTCCTGTGTAGGTTTTACTGGACCAGTGTGTGTCTGTGTAGGTGTAGGTGAGGTGGGGGTCTGAGCGCCATTCAGACTGGATGAGTGTGCATCTTAACTTCTGGAGTGATTCTGAATTGCTGGTTCATCTAGAATAGAGTAAGTATCATCTTTCTTGCTTAGCCAGTTGGTACGAGTCTTATTCCAGCTGCTTGAGTATTAGTCCTTTTCTCTATACAGCTGCTGCTGGTTCCTAGTGGGATCTTATTCTAGCTGTGGCTGTCTCATTCTATTTACTTACTTGTCTTATTTACTTATTCTAGCTGTAGCTGTTTTTCACCTAGTGTGCCCTTAAATATTTCTTGTTGCCCAGCTGTTTTGACTTAGTTATCCTTTTAGCTTATAAATATATTCCTTGGTAACTTGTTGTTTGCAGTTTTGATAGTATTGTGTGAGGTTTGATAGAGTTTTACATATGTGTCCAGTTTCTGGGCAACAAGCATATTTTCAGTGTACCTCTTTGCCCAATTGGGTGTTAAGTGGCCAGAGTGTGGCCTGCACTCATGGCAGACAATTAGCAATCAGTGTTCTTTAAATCACTGCTGCTACTTGGAAGGGTCAGCTTCCAAGCCAAGGGCAAACAAGCCGAGGTTGAACGAAGGCTAGAGTGAACAAAGGCAAGTGCGACTTTTTCAAGCCAAGACTTCGTCAAGCACGGACTGTTCTTTTTAGATCTGGTCAGTCTTCTGTATTTTGTGTACCTAGTATAGACTATATGTTTTCTTCGCATTCCTGTCCTTTCCTCTTCCCGGGGCAGGCATAGACGTTGGGTCACTCGTAGGCGCTGTGACCCTACCAATCTCACCTATCCCACTCGCTCCACTCACGTGGAGCAAGTGGTGATGGGAGGGCTCTGGAATTGCCAGTCTGCGGTGCCGAAAGCTGAGTTTATCTCAGGCTACGGATCTTTGCTCTCCCTCAACTTCCTTGCTCTAACTGGGACCTGATCATGCCAGAAAACACTACCACACCCGCAGCTCTGTCTGATGTGTACTCTTTTTCTTACACTCCCAGAGCCTGGAGGTGGGGTGGTGGTACTGGCCTGCTGATCTCCCTGAAATGGAAATACTCTCTTGTTTTCTCCACCCTCTTTTGAATTTCATGCTGTTACTGTCTCTTATCCAGTCAAACTCACCATCGTGGATGTGTACCGCCAACCAGGCTGTTAAGTTTGTTGTTAACTTTTGTTGGTGCCTATAATACAGTTAATACGGTAGCCTGATTTGTTAGTCACTTCTACTGCAGTCTTTACGGTAACCCTCCTGTTAGGAGGAAGGCGCGCTGGGAGTGAAAGGCACTTGTTGAAATATTCGGTAGGCTGTGGCCACTTGCTGTTGAGAGTGCAAATAAAACTCAGTTAAATAAGTACAGTTGTCTTATTTGAAACTAACACAGGCCTCCTTGGTGAGTTTCTGGAGGAGCTTGACACACTTGCCTCGCACTTCCCTGTTGATGACTCTGCATTTATCCTTCTCGGTGACCTCAACATCCACACTAACAAGCTAAATCCTCTCCTCATTTGACCTTGACCTCTCACCCTCTCCTCCTACCCTAAAGGCCGGCAACCAGCTGGAGATTATCTTTACTAGACATTGTTCTATTTCCAATCTCTCTGTTACTCCCCTCCAGCTTGCTGACCACTATTTCATGTCCTACTCTCTCTCCCTCTCTTCACCCCCCTCAGCCCCTTCCCCTACCCACATGGTTTCCACCCGTAGACACCTCCGCTCTCTCTCCGCCACTGATCTTTCTTCCTCTGTTACCTCTATCCTCCCTACACCTGAATATTTCTCTCTCCTACCATCTGACAATGCTACTGATCTTCTTCTCTCTACCCTCTCCTCTTCTCTGGACAATCTCTGTCCCCTCACCTCCAGGCCTGCATGCCCAACTACACCTGCCTCTTGGCTGACCGACTCAGTACGTACTGACAGACGGAGCCCGAGGCTGGCAGAGTGCAAATGGAGAAAAGGCAAACTCCCAGAGGACCTTCTCAACTTCCAATCTCTTCTTTCCACTTTCTCCTCCTTCCTTTCTGCTGCTAAGGCTGCCTTCTATCGCTCTAAAATCCTATCCTCTGCCTCTAATCCTAAGAGACTCTTGGAAACCTTCTCTACACTTCTTAAACCCCCACCTCCTCCGCCTACCTTCTCCCTGATGACTTCGCTAACTTCTTTGACAAGAAGGTAAACGACATCAGATCCTCCTTTTCTCACCACTCAGTTAGTGCTGCTTGCACTATCCCACCCTCTTCACCCTCCCTCACCTCTCCACGTCCCACCTCGCTCCCGACTCACCCCACCACATGCTCCCTTGACCCGGTCCCCTCCCCTCTTCTTCAGTCTATAGCACCTGAACTCCTTCCCTATCTAACCCACCTCATCAACACCTCCCTCCAGGCAGGATGCTTTCCATCTGCCTTCAAGACTGCTAGAGTCACCCCCCTTCTCAAGAAACCATCACTTAACCCCTCTGACGTCAAAAACTACAGACTAGTTTCCCTTCTACCCTTTCTATCCAAAACTTTCGAACGTGCTGTCTTTAACCAACTTTCTTTGTACCTCCACCAGAACAACCTCCTGCACCCCAACCAGTCTGGGTTCAGGGTGGGTCACTCGACAGAGACTGCCCTCCTTGCAGTGACAGAATCGTTGCACTCTGCGAGAGCAAACTCTCTCTCTGTCCTGATACTCCTGGACCTGTCAGCTGCATTCGACACAGTGAACCACCAGATCCTCCTCTTTACCCTTGAGGGGCTGGGTGTCATAGGCTCTGCACTCTCAATGTTTGCAACCTACCTGACGAGTCGCTCCTACCAGGTGACATGGAGGGGATCTGTCTCGGAGCCTCGCAGACTGACTACAGGCGTTCCACAGGGTTCGGTTCTGGGTCCTCTCCTTTTCTCCCTGTACATGACATCCCTGGGTTCTGTTATTCGCTCGCATGACTTCTCTTACCATTGTTATGCCAATGACACCCAGCTGATCTTGTCCTTTCCTCCCTCTGACACACAAGTAGAGGCACACATTGCTGCATGCTTGACTGACATCTCGGAGTGGATGGCAACACACCACCTGAAACTCAATCCTAGATGACCAACTGTCGTTTGCTGAAAACGTTGCATCGGTTGCTTGCTCCTGCAGATTTCTCCTCTATAACATCAGGAGGATTTGCCCATACCTCACCGATGAGATGGCACAGGTGCTCATCCAGGCTCTGGTCATCTCCTGGCTGGAGTACACCAACTCCCTCCTTGCTGGCGCCCCGGCGTCGGCCATCAAACCTCTGGAGCTTGTTCAGAAAGCTGCAGCTCGTCTGGTGTTCAACTGCCCTAAGTTCTCCCACACAACTCCCCTTCTCATGTCCCTACACTGGCTCACAGTAGCTGCTCGCATCCAGTTTAAGACTCTGGTGCTGGCCTACAGGGCAGTGAAAGGAACAGCTCCTTCCTATCTCCAGGCCATGGTCAAACCCTACACCCCCGCCCGACCACTTTGCTCTGCTGCCTCGGGACGCCTGGTTGCCCTGTCGCACAGAGGCCCTTGCTGCCGATCAACCCGGTCACGGCTCTTTTCTGTCCTGGCCCCACAGCGGTGGAATGAACTCCCCACTGATGTCAGGACAGCGGAGTCGCTGCCCATCTTTCGGTGCAGGTTGAAAACTCACCTCTTTAAGAACTACTACCCTGTTACTTGTTACTTGTTCTTAGCACTTATTGTATTCACTCATTATTGCACTTTTACTTTAGCACTGGTTTTGCTCTTAGATGCACTTATGACCTCTGATGACTAGTAGTTCCCCTGATATCCTACGTTAAATGATGCACTTATAGTAAGTCGCTTTGGATAAAAGCGTTGGCTAAATGACTGTAATGTAATGTAATGAGGGTCAGCAGTGTTGTGTCAGAAACACAATAAAACCTGGTGGAACCCAAGTTGTATTTATTGATGTAGTATTGTGTGTTGGTGGAACCTGAGGTGTACTTATTGATGTAGTACTGTTCGTTGGTAGAACCTGAGTTGTTCTTATTGATGTAGTACTATGTGGGTAAATGTCTTCTACCAGCTTGTTCTGTCATATCTGCTGGTTAGACACATTACCTCACTTCTTCTAACTCAACACTACCTGCCTTCCCCTTCCTCATCTGGCTGCTATGATGAAAATGAAAACACTGCGCACCCTGTCATTTGTCCTGGTGAAGTCCTACCAGGCACCACCATCCACATCACACCCTGCTGCAGTCTGCAGGACTATCAGACACCACCATCCACATCACACCCTGCTGCAGTCTGCAGGACAACCAGACACCACCATCCACGTCACACCCTGCTGCAGTCTGCAGGACTACCAGACACCACCATCCAGGAAACTTTGTTCCTCTCTGCTCCTGTCTTCTTTTCTCCTCATTTTCTCCTGTCTTCCTCTCTTGATTCAGTTTGACTGATTTCAGGTCAGTCTACCAAACATGGCTGAGGCCTGATGACATCACATGGGCACATACACACTGATGTCATCACTGTCAGCCGTCAATCACTTCAACACAAGCCAGTTTGGTTTTGTACTGGTGTTGTGATGATCATCCATTTGACCATATACACTGTTGTCATGACTATGACGTCATGTAGACACAGAGTGATGGCTCAGCCTTGAATAAGAGTAAAATGGAAGGGAGTCTAGGACACTTTAGACTATCTGAAGATTTCCGAGGTGGCGCATTGTGTTTCATGAGAATAAGAGAAAAAAAACCCCAAAATATTCAACATTTTAACGGTGGATGCCCTTAATTATCGTGGTTTTAAAATTGATTTTTTTATTTACCATGTATGAAAAACAACTTATCACAGATTATATAAACAGAGTTCGAGTAGGAATGATCAGTAAAAGTGGTTCCCCTTGTATTTAAACATAGAAAACAGCAGAGTATTATTAAAATTATAATCATAATTACAATGATTATAGTAATACATATTATTGTTATTGAGAATTATTATTTATTTTTATTATTGATAATCATGCTAATAATGTTAATATTATATTAACAATATAAATATTATAGATAGTATATAATCTACTACTACTTTTGGCTGCTTCCGTTAGGGGTCGCCACAGCGGATCATCCGTTTCCATCTCTTTCTGTCTTCTGTGTCTTCCTCTGTCACACCAGCCACCTGCATGTCCTCCCTCACCACATCCATAAACCTCCTCTTTGGCCTTCCTCTTTTCCTCTTCCCTGGCAGCTCCATATTCAGCATCCTTCTCCCAGTATACCCAGCATCTCTCCTCCACACATGTCCACACCATCTCAATCTTGCCTCTCTTGCTTTGTCTCCAAACCGTCCAACCTGAGCTGTCCCTCTAATATACTCCTTCCTAATCCTGTCCTTCTTCATCACTCCCAGTGAAAATCTTATCATCTTCATCTCTGCCACCTCCAGCTCCTCCTCCTGTCTTTTCATCAGTGCCACTGTCTCCAAACCATACAACATAGCTGGTCTCACTACCATCTGGTAAACCTTCCCTTTAACTCTTGCTGGTACCCTTCTGTCACACATCACTCCTGACACTTTTCTCCACCCACTCCACCCTGCCTGCACTCTCTTCTTCACCTCTCTTCTGCACTCCCCATTACTTTGGACAGTTGACCCCAAGTATTTAAACTCAAATGCCTTTGTCACATCCACTCCTTGCATCCTGACCATTCCACTGTCCTCCCTCTCATTCACGCATAGGTATTGCACCCTACTCTCGCTACAGATAACAAAGTCATCCGCGAACATCATCGTCCATGGAGACTCCTGCCTGATCTTGTCCGTCAACCTGTCCATCACCACTGCAAACAAGAAAGGGCTCAGAGCCGATACTTGATGTAATCCCACCTCCACCTTGAACCCATCTGTCATTCCAACCACACACCTCACCACTGTCACATTTCCTTCATACATATCCTGCACCACTCCTACATACTTATCTGCAACTCCTGACTTCCTCATACAATACCACACCTCCTCTCTCGGCACCCTGTCATATGCTTTCTCTAACTCCACAAAGACACAATGCAACTCCTTCTGGCCTTCTCTATACTTCTCCATCAACATTCTCAAAGCAAACATCACATCTGTGGTGCTCTTTCCTGGCATGAACCCATACTGCTGCTGCTGATCATCACCTCTCCTCTTAACCTAGCTTCTATTACTCTTTCCCAAATCTTCATGCTGTGGCTGATCAACTTTATACCTCTGTAGTTGTTACAGTTCTGCACATCACCCTTGTTCTTGAAAATCGGGACCAGTATGCTTCTTCTCCACTCCTCAGGCATCCTCTCACTTTCCAGGATTGTGTTAAACAATCTAGTTAAAAACCCCACTGCCATCTCTCCTAAACATCTCCATGCCTCCACAGGTATGTCATCAGGACCAACTGCCACTCTTCATCCTCTTCATAGCTGCCCTCACTTCCTCCTTGCTAATCCACTGAACTTCCAGATTCACTATCCCTACATCATCCAACCTGTGCTCTCTCTCATTTTCTTCATTCATCAGCCCCTCAAAGTACTCCTTCCACCTTCTTAGCAGACTCTCCTCGCTTGTCAGCACATTTCCGTCTCTATCCTTGATCGCCCTAACTTGCTGCACATCCTTTGCAGCTCGGTTCCACTGTCTAGCCAATCGGTACAAGTCGTTTTCTCCTTTCTTAGTGTCTAACCTCTCATACAACTCACCATACGCCTTTTCCTTTGCGTTTGCCACCTCTCTCTTTGCTTTACGCTGCATCTCCTTGTACTCCTGTCTACTTTCTTCATCTCTCTGACTATCCCACTTCTTCTTTGCCAACCTCTTCCTCTGTATACTTTGCTGTACTTCCTCATTCCACCACCAAGTCTCCTTGTCTTCCTTCCTCTGTCCTGATGACACACCAAGTACCTTCCTACCTGTCTCTCTCACTATGTCTGCAGTGGTTGTCCAGCCATCCGGCAACTCTCCACTACCACCCAGTGCCTGTCTTAACTCCTCCCTGAACTCCACACAACAGTCTTCCTTCTTCAACTTCCCCCATTTGATCTTCGGCTGTGTCTTCTCGCTTCCTCTTCTTGAGTCTTCAAAGTCATCCTACAGACCACCATCCGATGCTGCCTAGCTACGTTCTCCCCTGTCACCACCTTGCAGTCTCCAATCCCTTTTAGATCGCACCTCCTACATAAGATATAGTCCACCTGTGTGCACTTTCCTCCACTCTTGTACGTCACCCTGTGTTCCTCCCTCTTCTTGAAATATGTATTCACCACAGCCATTTCCATCCTTTTCGCAAAATCGACCACCATCTGTCCTTCCATATTTCTCTCCTTGACTCCATACCTTCCCATCATCTCCTCATCACCTCTGTTCCCTTCACCAACATGTCCATTGAAGTCGGCTCCAATCACCACTCTCTCCTCCTTGGGTACCCTCTCCACCATGTCGTCCACCTCACTCCAGAATTCTTCTTTTTTGTCCATCTCTCACCCAACTTGCGGGGCATATGCGCTGATAACATTCAGCAATACACCTTCCATTTCCAG
Source organism: Lampris incognitus (assembly GCF_029633865.1). Lineage (NCBI taxonomy): Eukaryota > Metazoa > Chordata > Actinopteri > Lampriformes > Lampridae > Lampris > Lampris incognitus. The sequence goes on along the minus strand of NC_079212.1, from coordinate 967,367 downwards.
CTTCATACTCATCACTCTGTCTGACACTCTCTTCACCTCCAGAACACTCTTGACATACTCTTCCTTCAGAATTATCCCTACCCCATTTCTCCTCCCATTCGCACCATGGTAGAAGAGTTTGAACCCACCTCCGATACTCCTGGCCTTACTCCCCTTCCACCTGGTCTCTTGCACACACAGTATGCCTACCTTTCTTCTTTCCATCATGTCAGCCAGCTCTCTCCCTTTACCAGTCATAGTGCCAACATTCAAAGTTCCAACTCTCACCTCCACATGCCTACCCTTCCTCCTCTCTAGCTGCCTCTGGACATGCCTTCCCCCTCTCCTTCTCCTTCGCCCAACAGTAGCATAGTTTCCACCGGCACCCTGCTGGTTAACAGTACTGGTGGCGGTCGTTGGTAACCCGGGCCTCGACCGATCCGGTATGGAAATCTTATTTATGATCCGCACATTTGATTTGGCAAAGATTTTACACCGGATGCCCTTCCTGACACAACCCTCCCCATTTGTCTGGGCTTGGGACCGGCAGTAAGAATGCACTGGCTTGCGCATCCTCAGTGGCTGGGTTTTATAGCTATATAATATCTATAATATTTATATATATATAGAATAACGAATTTACTTGACTCAGTGGATTATTTTGCTCCTTATTCGTTGAGCACTTTCTCTACCATTGAGTTTTTCTTTTAACATGATATATATACGTATTTATTTATTTATTTATTTAAGTGTGGCACGGTGGTGCAGTGATTAGCGGGGTCGCCTCACAGCAAGAAGGTCCTGGGTTCGAGCCCCGGGGTAGTCAACCTTGGTGGGTCATCCCAGGTCATCCTCTGTATGGAGGTTGCATGTTCTCCCCGTGTCTCCGTGGGTTTCCTCCGAGGGCTCCGGTTTCCTCCCACAGTCCAAAGACATGTAGGTCAGGTGACTCGGCCGTACTAAATTGTCCCTAGGTGTGTGTGTGTGTGTGTGTGTGTGTGTGTGTTTGTGTGTGTGTGTGTGTGTTAGCCCTGTGTGATGGCCTGGTGACCTGCCAGGGTGTCTCCCTGCCTGTCGCCCAATGACTGCTGGGATAGGCTCCATTGTCCCTGCGACCCTGAGGGCAGGATAAGCGGTTTGGATAATGGATGGATTAACAATAATAATAACAATAATAATAATAATCGCGTCCCAGCTGTGACGGTGCGGCCGGGCTGCCCCCCGGAGAAGCTGACCAAGTACAAGGACCTGGAGACTGAAACCAACAGGATGTGGGGAATGAAGACCGAAACAACACCAGTGGTCATCGGAGCTCTGGGACTCATGAAGAAGGGAATGGAAAAGTTCCCCAACCGTATCCCAGGCAACATCAACATCAGTGCAGTCCAGAAGATGGCCCTTCTCAGAACAGCCCACATATTGCGACGAGTACTGTCAATCAAGTGGCATCTGCCCTATAGTGCCTCAGGTCCGTAGTTTAGACCCAGCTCTACAGAATGCAAAACAGGAAACGTGAAAGAAATAATAATAATAATAATAATAATAATGATAATAATAATGTCAGTGATACAGAATGACCCAGACTGAATCTAACCTGAATCTGTCTTATCTTTCTCACTCTGTCAATTTTGTTTTTGTTTAGTTTTTTTTGGTTTTTGTTTTTTTGGCTGGGAGGAGGTGAACAGGGGGTGTAGAGGAGGTGAAGAGAGGGTGTAGAGGGGGTGTAGAGGGTTGGGGAGTTGGTGCTTGTTTTTCACGGCGCTTTGGCCGAATTATAACTTCCTTGGGATTTGTTAATCTCTGGTGTAGTTATGGAATCTGCTCAGGCGGGTTTGGGATTTGTTAATCTCTGGTATAAAACAAAAAATAAGAAATAACATAATAAATCAATCTTATATAGCGCTTTTCTTATACTCAAAGTCGTGTTACAGTAAACAGGGTGAAACAAAACAGCAGATAATCATAGCACAAACATACAAGGGTGGATGGGAAGGGGGGCTAACATACAAGGGTGGATGGGAAGGGGGGCTAACATACAAGGGTGGATGGGAAGGGGGGCTAACATACAGGGGTGGATGGGAAGGGGGGTTAACATACAAGGGTGGATGGGAAGGGGGGCTAACATACAAGGGTGGATGGGAAGTGGGGCTAACATACAGGGGTGGATGGGAAGGGGGGCTAACATACAGGGGTGGATGGGAAGGGGGGCTAACATACAGGGGTGGATGGGAAGTCGGGCTAACATACAGGGGTGGATGGGAAGGGGGGCTAACATACAGGGGTGGATGGGAAGGGGGGCTACTAGAGGGAGAAGCAGCAGCCACACACGACACCAGCAGGACTCTCCCACTTAAACACACACAAAAGGGCAAGAAAAAAAAAACAGCAACACTTTGGACGTTGATGTTGTGTAGGGGTTTACTCCCGTAGCCTAGTCCTCTCCCGAGGTATCCACTAGGTGGCACTATTTAACCCATAGCATGGGGTGGTTCGTGGGCATCAGGGAATATCCACACACCGGTGGGCCTGCGTACTGCACGTCTAGGGGCCAGACCTCCTCCGAGTCCCTTGTAGTTCAGCCAGGGTCCAAGGTGTACCCAGTTACCGTGTGTGGCCACGAGGGGGCGCTATATAGGGCTTGCTGTTGGAGAGGCTATGTACTGGCAGGGAGAGATTTAGTGCTTGGCTCTCCTGTTTGCATTTCTGCTAGCCAGTGGTGACGGTTGAGAGTGCGACGTGACAGACACACAACACTACACCAACACACTAGACGCTTCACAACAACCCCACCTCTTACACAAGCATGTCAGACACACAATATATATAGTGTCGTTATGGAATCTGCTCAGGCGGGGTCTGTGTTCATGTGACCGGATGAACTGTTACGAGACTTGTCTTCCTCTGTGTCTGAACGACACTGGTTTAAGGAGTCATTACATCTCAGAGAAGACAAGAGAAGACAAGAGAAGACAAGAGAAGACAAGAGAAGACAAGAGAAGACCATTTGTAGGTCAACAAAGTTGCCAGTTTAAAAACACCTGGGCATGTTGGGGAGAACAAGACGTCACATGACGTCTAATTTCCTGGAGGTCCACCATCACTTGCTGCTTCTGTTTTGATGGACATGTTGGGTAAAAGGCTGTCACTGCTCCGGTCCGGTGACTCTTCTGTCCTCTGGTCTCTGATTTAGGCCGAGTCCACACATACACGGGTGGGTGTTTCTCAAAACGTAACTTCTCCACGTGTTTTGGCCTTTCGGCCACACGCAAACTTGGTTTTAGGTCACTGAGCACGGATGTTTTGGAAAAGTCCTTCCGGGGTGGAGATTCTGAGAAACTCCTTTTCAGTGTTGATGTGTAGACGGGAAATGCAGTTTTTGGCTTGTTGTTGGCTTTCATCAGGTCTCTGATTGGCCAGAATAATTTAGGGTTAGGATTATATCGCCACCTGTTGGTGTGGCATGCTCCTGACAGCACATTCATTGTGGGGAGTAGCACAGCTACACAGCTAGGACGGGTTAAATGCAGAGCGTAATTTCCCTACGGGGATCATTAAAGTATTTTAAAAGATATGTAGACAAACAAGACAGACAGACAGACAGACAGACAGAGCCTCAGTCATTTAAATGTCTGCATTTACCAACTACTGCTGATGTGCCTTTCAGCAAGAACCAGTAGCGCTGGACCATCGCGACTAAATCATCATCATGTTTGTCATGGCTGCTCCCGGTTCTGGCCACTCCATTCCTGGCTTCCATGTTTTATGTGTTGTCCTGCTCTGACACCAGTCTAGTCCAGACTCCTGTCCAGCTTCTCTCACTCACCCAGTTGTCCCACGCCAGTGTTCGTTGTTCAGCCACGTTTGTGTGTCTTTAGGTTGGGCTGTGTAGTTTGTTCGACGGCAGAGCGCTCCTCGTCTGCATCCTGTCTCCGTCCTGTGGCCGTCATGTGTGCTGCTGATACCCTCATGTTTCCTGCCGCTAGCACCTTGTGTTTCACCTGGTACCCCGTCTGCACGTGGCTCCTCTTGCCTGCTGCCACCTGCACATCATATGGATCATGTGGTGATGCTTAGTGGATGGAGCACATCTAATCTGCAGTACTAATAAAACGTCTTGGGAAACTACTGAGTTAGACTGGATTAGTTGTGGGAAAACGTACAGCCACGTGTGTGTGTGAGCGTGTGTGTGTACAATGGTATGTGATTGTGAACCAGCGTCTGGTGGTTAAGGATGTGTTGTTCTGTCTGCTGTGTTTCTATGACTGAAGCTGTCTGGACTTGTGATTCCTGCCTGAGATCCGTTCTCCTCTAACAACATAATCACATCAGCACCAACTGTCTACACACACACAAACACACACACACACACACACAGACCTGCGTCTGAATTATAAGGAAGCTTTAGGAGGAAATCAGGTTGGGTTCCTGGATGAACGTGACTAGTTTGCTTCATTAGACTGGCGATATGTATCGAAGGAGGCATGTGGTAGTCTGCAGCCCACCTGAGCTCCTCATGATAGAGACACAACTCAACTCCTCAAGATAGAGACACAACTCAGCTCCTCATGATAGATAGGTAGAAGGACGGTAGCTTGTTCCAGGTAGGAGGACAGTAGCTTGTTCCATGTAGGAGGACAGTAGCTTGTTCCATGTAGGAGGATGGTAGCTTGTTCCAGGTACTGGAGGACGGTAGCTTGTTCCATGTAGGAGGATGGTAGCTTGTTCCATGTACTGGAGGACGGTAGCTTGTTCCATGTAGGAGGATGGTAGCTTGTTCCATGTAGGAGGACAGTAGCTTGTTCCATGTAGGAGGACAGTAGCTTGTTCCATGTAGGAGGATGGTAGCTTGTTCCAGGTACTGGAGGACGGTAGCTTGTTCCATGTAGGAGGATGGTAGCTTGTTCCATGTACTGGAGGACGGTAGCTTGTTCCATGTAGGAGGATGGTAGCTTGTTCCAGGTACTGGAGGACGGTAGCTTGTTCCAGGTAGGAGGACGGTGGCTTGTTCCATGTAGGAGGACGGTAGCTTGTTCCAGGTAGGAGGACAGTAGCTTGTTCCATGTAGGAGGACAGTAGCTTGTTCCAGGTACTGGAGGACGGTAGCTTGTTCCAGGTACTGGAGGACGGTAGCTTGTTCCAGGTAGGAGGACGGTAGCTTGTTCCATGTAGGAGGACGGTAGCTTGTTCCATGTAGGAGGACGGTAGCTTGTTCCATGTAGGAGGACGGTAGCTTGTTCCATGTAGGAGGACAGTAGCTTGTTCCATGTAGGAGGACAGTAGCTTGTTCCATGTAGGAGGATGGTAGCTTGTTCCAGGTACTGGAGGACGGTAGCTTGTTCCAGGTAGGAGGATGGTAGCTTGTTCCATGTAGGAGGACGGTAGCTTGCTCCATGTAGGAGGATGGTAGCTTGTTCCAGGTACTGGAGGACGATAGCTTGTTCCAGGTAGGAGGATGGTAGCTTGTTCCATGTAGGAGGACGGTAGCTTGTTCCATGTAGGAGGACGGTAGCTTGTTCCAGGTAGGAGGACGGTAGCTTGTTCTAGGTAGGAGGACGGTAGCTTGTTCCATGTAGGAGGACGGTAGCTTGTTCCATGTAGGAGGACAGTAGCTTGTTCCATGTAGGAGGACAGTAGCTTGTTCCATGTAGGAGGACGGTAGCTTGTTCCATGTAGGAGGACAGTAGCTTGTTCCATGTAGGAGGACGGTAGCTTGTTCCATGTAGGAGGATGGTAGCTTGTTCCAGGTACTGGAGGACGGTAGCTTGTTCCAGGTAGGAGGATGGTAGCTTGTTCCAGGTAGGAGGACGGTGGCTTGTTCCATGTAGGAGGACGGTAGCTTGTTCCAGGTAGGAGGACAGTAGCTTGTTCCATGTAGGAGGACAGTAGCTTGTTCCACGTAGGAGGATGGTAGCTTGTTCCAGGTACTGGAGGACGATAGCTTGTTCCAGGTAGGAGGATGGTAGCTTGTTCCATGTAGGAGGATGGTAGCTTGTTCCAGGTACTGGAGGACGGTAGCTTGTTCCAGGTAGGAGGATGGTAGCTTGTTCCATGTAGGAGGACGGTAGCTTGCTCCATGTAGGAGGATGGTAGCTTGTTCCAGGTACTGGAGGACGATAGCTTGTTCCAGGTAGGAGGATGGTAGCTTGTTCCATGTAGGAGGACGGTAGCTTGTTCCATGTAGGAGGACGGTAGCTTGTTCCAGGTAGGAGGACGGTAGCTTGTTCTAGGTAGGAGGACGGTAGCTTGTTCCAGGTAGGAGGATGGTGGTTTGTTCTAGGTAGGAGGACGGTAGCTTGTTCCAGGTAGGAGGATGGTAGCTTGTTCTAGGTAGGAGGACGGTAGCTTGTTCCAGGTAGGAGGACGGTAGCTTGTTCTAGGTAGGAGGACGGTAGCTTGTTCTAGGTAAGAGGACGGTAGCTTGTTCCAGGTAGGAGGATGGTAGCTTGTTCTAGGTAGGAAGACGGTAGCTTGTTCCAGGTAGGAGGACAGTAGCTAGGTTGTCTGTAGATGTCGTAGTTCATCATAGGGACACTGTTGGATGGACACGTCTTGTTGAGATGAAGTTGTGTGAACCATACAACCAAACCACTCTCCGCAACACCATGATGGTCTGATGTGGACAGACACACAGATGGACGGACGGACAGACACACAGACAGACAGACTGACAGGCAGACACACACAGACTGACAGACAGGCAGACATAGACAGACAGACAGAGCGATAGACATAGACAGAAAGGCAGACAGACAGACCGATAGGACAGATGAGACAGGCAGACAGATAGAGATAGACAGACAGACAGACAGACACAGACAGACAGATAGGACAGATGAGACAGGCAGACAGATAGGGATAGACAGACAGACAGACAGACAGGCAGATAGGACAGACAAGACAGGCAGAAATACAGACAGACAGGCAGACACAGACAGACAGACAGACAGGACAGGCGGACATAGTCTGATGTGGACAGACACACAGATGGACGGACGGACAGACAGACAGACATGACACAGACAGACAGACAGACTGACAGGCAGACATAGACAGACAGACAGAGCGATAGAGATAGATAGAGAGACAGAAAGGCAGACAGACAGACCGATAGGACAGATGAGACAGGCAGACAGATAGAGATAGACAGACAGACAGACAGGCAGACACAGACAGACAGATAGGACAGACAAGACAGGCAGAAATACAGACAGACAGGCAGACACAGACAGACAGACAGACAGACAGACAGACAGACAGACAGACAGACAGACAGACAGACAGACAGACAGGGACTTGTAGATGATAAATTATAAGTAGTTTCTGTGTGTTTGTGCAGGTTGCTCTCTGGAACATGAACCAGACTGTAGAAAGCAGATGGTGTCATGCACGGCAGTGCTAAGGTCAGGTGACTGATTACCTGGTCAGCCTATCAAAATACTATGTGGTGGGTCTTCACCGGGCTCTGCCCACATGGCCAGCCAGACATGAAGGCTTTCTGTCTGTAAACCAGCAGAAGAAAGTTGATCCACCCATCTTTCTCTCTGAGCTTCCTGTTATGGATTGAGATTAAAGGTCTATTTCCTCTTAAATCAATGGATTTAAGAGGGAATGGGAAGACTGTGGTTCTCAATCAGGTCCTCATAACTGCTAAGTCCTGATCGTATGCATTTGTGAAGGTATATTTGTCCATGTAGATTACTGCAGTACTGTTTGTTTGTTGTTTTCTTGAGTTTTTTTCTGCCGCCATTGAAAAGGACCTGGTCCCCACGGGGGTCATTAAAGATTCATCCCATCTGATGTGAATGTGAAGCAGGGTGGTGCAGAAAACAGAGAAACAGCTTTCAAAATGAAGCGGAGGGGAAGACAGAGGAGCTCCAGAGGGCTTTAATTAAAGGCTATTTCCAGCCAACTCATGGCCGGCTCGTGGCGGCTTGGTATCGGTGATGGTTGAAGGATAATTTGGGTTTGGTTCTGGCACAGTGCCGCTGAAGACAACATGTAGTTTCCACTGAGACAACACTTGGTTGGTCAGATGCCCTCTGACATGGATCTTGTTGTCATGACGACACATGTCTTATAGCAGAGGAGGAAGGAGTACTGAAAACTCCTGCTGATGTAAAAGTACTGTGCCTGGTATATTACCATAGTACAAGTAAAAGTACTGATGAATGAAATGATTGGAGTTTCTCAGTGAAACACTAGAGTCATTACTAGAGAGTTACTTCTGTTCTTTTCATGTCTACAAGCTAAACATATGAAATATTCTTTAGTTGACAGCTTATATCATTAGAACCAACCTGGACCAATTCATATCATTAATATTCATTTATGCAATTATTTGATGACATATGATTTCTGTGGGGTTTCCTGGTTTGGAGACTCCAGTTAAACCATTTTGTTGTGAACAGATCCTGAAAGGTTCCAGTTCAACTTTATTGCCATAAGTATTTATGATACAATGGCTCTGTTTGCCTAAACACAAAGGCAAGGCAAGGATAGGTAAATGTATTCATATAGCACATTTCAGCAACAAGGCATTTAGAAGTGCTTTACATAAACCATAAAAGGCATTAACAGAAGCACCATAAGGCAATAAAAAGACATTGAAAAAGAAATAAAAAGAGTAAAAGTTACAGTGCAGTGTAAGATGAAAGTCAAAAGCTTCCAGTTTTATTTGATAAAAGGCAGCAGCTAAGAGGAAAGTCTTCAGTCTAGATTTAAAAGAACGGAGAGTTGCAGCAGACCTGCAGTTTTCAGGGAGTTTGTTTCAGATATGCGGTGCATAAAAACTGAAAACCGCCTCTCCATGTTTAGTTTTGACTCTGGGGACAGAAAGCAGACCTGTCCCAGACAATCTGAGTGGTCTGGATGGTTCATAGTATCGCAGTAGATCAGAAATGTATTTTGGCTCTAAACCATTCAGTGCTTTATAAACCAAGAGCAGATTTTAAAAATCAATTCTTTGATGGACAGGGGGACATGTAGCGACCTCAGGACTGGAGTGATGTGATCCACTCTTTTGGTCTTAGTAAGGTCTCGAGCAGCAGCATTCTGAATCAGCTGCAGCTGTTTGATCAATTTATTTATTTATTTTTTAGAAAGACCTGCAAAGACATCATTACTGTAGTCGAGCCTACTGAAGATAATTGCATGGACAAGTTTTTTCAAATCCTGCTGAGACATAAATCCTTTAATTCTTAATATATTCTTCAGGTGATAGTAGGCGGACTTTGTAATTGTCTTAATATGGCTATCTAAATTCAGGTCTGAGTCCATGACTATACCAAGATTTCCATCTTGGTTCGTGGTTTTTCACATTACCAATTGTAGCTGAGTGCTGACTTTTAGTGGTTCTTCCTTGGCTCCAAAGACAATTACTTCAGTTTTATCTTTGTTTAATTGAAGAAAATTCCGAGACATCCAATCATTGATTTGTTCAATGCACTTACTCAGTGTTTGTATGGGATTATAGTCCCCTGGTGATATGGTTATGTAAATCTGTGTGTCGTCGGCATAATTATGGTAACATATTTTGTTGCTTTCCATAATCTGAACTAGTGGGAGCATATAGATGTTAAACAGAGGCGGCCCCAGAATGGAGCCTTGGGGAACTCCAAAGGTCATTTTGTTGTACACTCAGATTTGTAATTACTTATAGACAAAAAGTAGTTTCTGTCCTTTAAGGAGGATTCAAACATGTTTAGTGCTGTGCCACAAAGTCCGACCCAGTTTTCCAATCGGTCCAGTAATATGTTGTAGTCAACTGTGTCAAATGCAGCACTGAGATCCAATAATCGCAGGATTGAGACTCTTACCACTCTGTGTTTAAGTGGATGTCATTAAATGCCTTAACAAGAGTAGTCCCTGCTGTGGTGCAGCCGGAATCCTGACTGGAATACATCGAAGCTGTTGTTCAGTGCCAAAAAGTTGTTGAGCTGCTGGAAAACAGCTGTTTCTATTATTTTACTCAGAAACATGAGGTTTGACATGGGCCTTTCATTGTTCATTAACAAGTGTCTAGATTATTCTTTTTTATGAGTGGCTTGATGACTGCAGTTTTCAGGGCCTGTGGGAATACACCTGAGAGAAGACATGTTGACAATTTGTAGATATGAGCACATGCAACACAAAGGACACAAGGACACACCATGCAAAAAAGCATAGACTTTGTACACGAGTTCATACATCATATACATATACAGTACATGATAACACAATGTAAGGTGCATATGGGTGCGTCAGCTGTTCAGCAACCTTACTGCCTGTGAAAGAAACTATTACTGAGATGGGTGGTGTGTGATTTGGTGCTCCGGTAGCGGTTTTTAGATGGAAGGAGCGAGAACAGAACGTGAGCGGGGTGGCTAGTGTCCTTAATGATGTTTGGGCTTTCCTTTTGCAGTGAGTGGTGTTTATATTAGGCAGTTGTGGTAGTTCCATGCCAGTGGTTTTTGTTGCTGTCTTTACAGTCCTTTGCAGCAGTCTGCAGTCATGAGCAGTCAGGTTGTCAAACCACACTGTGATACAGCCTGTCAACACACTCTCCATGCTACTCCAACAAAAGTTCATAAGAGTGTTGGTGCTCATACCAAAACTCTTGAGACGCCTCAGAAAATACAGTCTGTGCTATGCCTCTTCGGGATGCAGTTGGTGTTGAGAGACCATGTGAGGGTGTCTGTGACGTGTAAAACAAGAAATCTAAAACTGTCCACAATTTGAACAGATGACCCATTGATGGAAATAGGAAAGTGATTTCCTCTGATCTTTCTAAAGTCAGCAGTGATTTCTTGTGTCTCGCTGACATTCAGAGAGCGGTTGTTATCATGGCACCATACAGTTTCATCTTCCACTTCCCCTACGGGCCCTCTCATCACTGCCACTTATCATGAATCCCATTTACACACAAAACACCTACAAGACACAACTCTCCTTATACACCTCTCTCTCTCTCTTTCTGTCTGTCTGTCTGTCTGTCTTTTTGTCTGTCTCTATGTCTCTTTCTCTCTCGCTCTCTCTCTCTCTCTTTCTGACTGTCTGTCTGTCTTACTGTCTCTTTCTGACTGTCTGTCTGTCTTACTGTCTCTTTTTGACTGTCTGTCTGTCTGTCTGTCTGTCTGTCTTACTGTCTCTTTCTGACTGTCTGTCTGTCTCTTTCTGACTGTCTGTCTTACTGTCTCTTTCTGACTGTCTGTCTGTCTGTTTGTCTGTCTCTCTTTCTGACTGACTGTCTGTCTCTCTCTTTCTGTCTGTCTTTCTATCTCTGTCTGTCTGTCTCTTACTCTCTTTCTGTCTGTCTGTCTGTCTGTCTTTTTGTCTGTCTCTATGTCTCTTTCTCTCTCGCTCTCTCTCTCTCTCTTTCTGACTGTCTGTCTGTCTTACTGTCTCTTTCTGACTGTCTGTCTGTCTTACTGTCTCTTTTTGACTGTCTGTCTGTCTGTCTGTCTGTCTTACTGTCTCTTTCTGACTGTCTGTCTGTCTCTTTCTGACTGTCTGTCTTACTGTCTCTTTCTGACTGTCTGTCTGTCTGTTTGTCTGTCTCTCTTTCTGACTGACTGTCTGTCTCTCTCTTTCTGTCTGTCTTTCTATCTCTGTCTGTCTGTCTCTTACTCTCTTTCTGTCTGTCTGTCTGCCTGTCTGTCTGTCTGTCTGTCTGTCTCTGTTTGTCTGTCTGTCTGTCTTTCTATCTCTGTCTGTCTGTCTCTTACTCTCTTTCTGTCTGTCTGTCTGTCTGTCTGTCTGTCTGTCTCTGTTTGTCTGTCTGTCTTTCTATCTCTGTCTGTCTGTCTCTTACTCTCTTTCTGTCTGTCTGTCTGTCTGTCTGTCTGTCTGTCTGTCTGTCTGTCTGTCTCTTTCTGTCTGTCTGTCTCTTACTCTCTTTCTGTCTGTCTGTCTGTCTGTCTGTCTGTCTGTCTGTCTGTCTCTTTCTGTCTGTCTGTCTCTTACTCTCTTTCTGTCTGTCTGTCTGTCTGTCTGTCTGTCTGTCTGTCTCTTACTCTCTGTTGTCTGTCTGACTGTCTGTCTGTCTGTCTGTCTGTCTGTATGACTGTCAATTCAATTCAATTCAATTCAATATGTGCTTTATTGGCATGACATACATTTGTGTACATATTGCCAAAGCATGTAAAACAACAACAGCACAACACAACAGTTATTATAATTACAGCAACAACAACAATGATTATTATATCAGACAACAACAGTAGCAATAGTTGCCGTCACCCACGGCACCTATTGCTACTGACCAGAAGGACAGAAGCTTCTAGAGTCCATGTGGACAAAACTGGACACACTTCACTGAACACACACGAGGCTGTGGACCCCCTGCAGGCTGAACTGTGTGTGTGTATGTGAATGTATGTGTATGTATGTGAGTGTATGTGTATCTGTGTGTATGTGTGTATGTGTGCAAAGACCAACTGAAGACCATTATGAAAAAGTGCAGCCTGAACCCAGGCCAGCTGGAGGACACTGCCGCCCAGCGCTCAATCTGGTGGCAGCTCTGTCAACAAGGGGTGCAAAAGCTCAAGGAGGACCGAGGTGATCGACGTACCAGGAGCCGTCTAAAGAGACATGAGGTGTGTCTCTGTCATGAGGAGCTCAGGTGTGTCTCTGTCATGAGGAGCTCAGGTGTGTCTCTATCAAGAGGGGCTCAGGTGTGTCTCTATAATGAGGAGCTCAGGTGTGTCTCTATCATGAGGGGCTCAGGTGTGTCTCTGTCATGAGGAGCTCAGGTGTGTCTCTCTCATGAGGGGCTCAGGTGTGTCTCTGTCATGAGGAGCTCAGGTGTGTCTCTGTCATGAGGAGCTCAGGTGTGTCTCTATAATGAGGAGCTCAGGTGTGTCTATAATGAGGAGCTCAGGTGTGTCTCTATCAAGAGGAGCTCAGGTGTGTCTCTATCATGAGGAGCTCAGGTGTGTCTCTATCATGAGCAGCTCAGGTATGTCTCTATCATGAGGAGCTCAGGTGTGTCTCTATAATGAGGAGCTCAGGTGTGTCTATAATGAGGAGCTCAGGTGTGTCTCTATCATGAGGAGCTCAGGTGTGTCTCTATCATGAGCAGCTCAGGTATGTCTCTATCATGAGGAGCTCAGGTGTGTCTCTGTCATGAGGGGCTCAGGTGTGTCTGTCATGAGGGGCTCAGGTGTGTCTCTATCATGAGGAGCTCAGGTGTGTCTGTCATGAGGGGCTCAGGTGTGTCTGTCATGAGGGGCTCAGGTGTGTCTCTATCATGAGGGGCTCAGGTGTGTCTCTATCATGAGGAGCTCAGGTGCTCAGGTGTGTCTCTGTCATGAGGAGCTCAGGTGTGTCTCTGTCATGAGGAGCTCAGGTGTGTCTGTCATGAGGGGCTCAGGTGTGTCTGTCATGAGGGTCTCAGGTGTGTCTCTATCATGAGGGGCTCAGGTGTGTCTCTATCATGAGGAGCTCAGGTGCTCAGGTGTGTCTCTGTCATGAGGAGCTCAGGTGTGTCTCTGTCATGAGGGGCTCAGGTGTGTCTGTCATGAGGGTCTCAGGTGTGTCTCTGTCATGAGGAGCTCAGGTGTGTCTCTGTCATGAGGGGCTCAGGTGTGTCTGTCATGAGGGTCTCAGGTGTGTCTCTGTCATGAGGAGCTCAGGTGTGTCTCTATCATGAGGGGCTCAGGTGTGTCTCTGTCATGAGGAGCTCAGGTGTGTCTCTGTCATGAGGAGCTCAGGTGTGTCTCTATCAAGAGGGGCTCAGGTGTGTCTCTGTCATGAGGGGCTCAGGTGTGTCTCTATCATGAGGGGCTCAGGTGTGTCTCTGTCATGAGGGGCTCAGGTGTGTCTCTGTCATGAGGGGCTCAGGTGTGTCTCTATCATGAGGGGCTCAGGTGTGTCTCTATCATGAGGGGCTCAGGTGTGTGTCTGTCATGAGGGGCTCAGGTGTGTCTCTATCATGAGGGGCTCAGGTGTGTGTCTGTCATGAGGAGCTCAGGTGTGTCTGTCATGAGGGGCTCAGGTGTGTCTCTGTCATGAGGAGATCAGGTGTGTCTCTGTCATGAGGAGCTCAGGTGTGTCTATAATGAGGAGCTCAGGTGTGTCTCTATCATGAGGGGCTCAGGTGTGTCTCTGTCATGAGGAGCTCAGGTGTGTCTCTGTCATGAGGAGCTCAGGTGTGTCTCTGTCATGAGGAGCTCAGGTGTGTCTCTGTCATGAGGAGCTCAGGTGTGTCTATAATGAGGAGCTCAGGTGTGTCTCTGTCATGAGGAGCTCAGGTGTGTCTCTGTCATGAGGAGCTCAGGTGTGTCTATAATGAGGAGCTCAGGTGTGTCTCTATCATGAGGGGCTCAGGTGTGTCTATAATGAGGGGCTCAGGTGTGTCTCTGTCATGAGGGGCTCAGGTGTGTGTCTGTCATGAGGGGCTCAGGTGTGTCTATAATGAGGAGCTCAGGTGTGTCTCTGTCATGAGGGGCTCAGGTGTGTCTGTCATGAGGAGCTCAGGTGTGTCTCTATCATGAGGGGCTCAGGTATGTCTCTATCATGAGGGGCTCAGGTGTGTGTCTGTCATGAGGAGCTCAGGTGTGTCTCTGTCATGAGGAGATCAGGTGTGTCTATAATGAGGAGCTCAGGTGTGTGTCTGTCATGAGGAGATCA
>NC_079212.1:937781-950281 GCF_029633865.1 Lampris incognitus | reverse complement strand
TCAGTGCAGCATGTCTCCTCTTTCCCCTCAGGCCTGTTTGTTTTGGAACAAGAACAGAGTAGTGACTGCCTTGGAGACACACACAGACACACACACAGACACACAGACACACACACACACACACACACACACACACACACACACACACACACACGTTGCAGCTCATTCCCGGGGATTCTCCTCGTAGTTTCCTGTCTCCCTCATCGTCTCCCAATAACATTCTGTTTTCCTATGACATCACCATCTGGCAGAAGCCCTCAGCCAATCAGCAGAAGGATCAGGTTAAGGAGGGCGGAGCTGAGATCACACTGCTCTGCCCATGGCCATGGCATGAGACAACCCAGGAGACTCTAATGAGTGTTTTTTTTAATTGCTTAGCCACTTTTTTTTTAATTGCAGAACATGGCTCCAGGTTGAACTGCTGGCACACCTCCTGCATTTTGCTCACGGGCACTTTAGTCATCAGCTCGTGGGACGTTTTGTCAAACAACCTGACCTGAGCTGTATAAAATGCACTACAACACCCACAACTCTCTCTGTCTCTCTCTCTGTCAATTCAATTCAATTCAAATTCAAAGGGCTTCATTGGCATGAAAGTTTTACAACAATGTTGCCAAAGCATCATAACGCAGTTTGACGGTACACAATAACACTAACGATGAACATCAACACAACATTGTAACAATCAATACGGAAACAATAACACAGCCATAACAATAGAGAAACAGAAGCAGATCAGAAGGTGGAGCCTGGGTGGTGAGGAGACTACAGCTGTCATGTGTTGTGCTGCTTGTCTTTCAGGCTGTCACATGACCTGACATGTCTCGCTGCTGCATCTATGAGCTGACGCTGTTTTCCCCAAGTACATGTTGCATTTTGGTCTGGTCAGAGACTGTGTCCAAGTCATGTTGGTCTGGTCAGAGAGTGTGTCCAAGTCATTTCGGTCTGGTCAGAGAGTGTGTCCAAGTGGTCTGGTCACAGACTGTGTCCAAGTCATTTTGGTCTGGTCAGACAGTGTGTCCAAGTCATGTTGGTCTGGTCAGAGAGTGTGTCCAAGTCATTTCGGTCTGGTCAGAGAGTGTGTCCAAGTGGTCTGGTCACAGACTGTGTCCAAGTCATTTCGGTCTGGTCAGAGAGTGTGTCCAAGTCCTTTTGGTCTGGTCAGAATGTGTGTCCAAGTTATTTTGGTCTGGTCAGAGAGTGTGTCCAAGTCATTTTGGTCTGGTCAGAGAGTGTGTCCAAGTCATGTTGGTCTGGTCAGAGAGTGTGTCCATGTCATTTTGGTCTGGTCAGAGAGTGTGTCCAAGTCATTTTGGTCTGGTCAGAGAGTGTGTCCAAGTCATTTCGGTCTGGTCACAGACTGTGTCCAAGTCATTTCGGTCTGGTCAGAGAGTGTGTCCAAGTCCTTTTGGTCTGGTCAGAGAGTGTGTCCAAGTTATTTTGGTCTGGTCAGAGAGTGTGTCCAAGTCATTTTGGTCTTGTCAGAGAGTGTGTCCAAGTCATGTTGGTCTGGTCAGAGAGTGTGTCCATGTCATTTTGGTCTGGTCAGAGAGTGTGTCCAAGTCATTTTGGTCTGGTCAGAGAGTGTGTCCAAGTCATGTTGGTCTGGTCAGAGAGTGTGTCCATGTCATTTTGGTCTGGTCAGAGAGTGTGCCCAAGTCATGTTGGTCTGGTCAGACAGTGTGTCCAAGTCGTGTTGGTCTGGTCAGACAGTGTGTCCAAATCATTTTGGTCTGGTCAGAGAGTGTGTCCAAGTCATTTTGGTCTGGTCAGAGAGTGTGTCCAAGTCATGTTGGTCTGGTCAGAGAGTGTGTCCAAGTCATGTTGGTTTGGTCAGAGAGTGTGTCCAAGTCATGTTGGTCTGGTCAGAGAGTGTGTCCAAGTCATGTTGTTCTGGTCAGAGAGTGTGTCCAAGTCATTTTGGTCTGGTCAGACAGTGTGTCCAAGTCATTTTGGTCTGGTCAGAGAGTGTGTCCAAGTCATTTTGGTCTGGTCAGACAGTGTGTCCAAGTCGTGTTGGTCTGGTCAGACAGTGTGTCCAAATCATTTTGGTCTGGTCAGAGAGTGTGTCCAAGTCATGTTGGTCTGGTCAGAGAGTGTGTCCAAGTCATGTTGTTCTGGTCAGAGAGTGTGTCCAAGTCATTTTGGTCTGGTCAGAGAGTGTGTCCAAGTCATTTTGGTCTGGTCAGAGAGTGTGTCCAAGTCATTTTGGTCTGGTCAGACAGTGTGTCCAGCTCTTGGAATTTACATGTAATTGTTGTGGAGAATTTGGTTCTTAAGTCTTCGTATATGCTACATTGTAGCAGGAGGTGTTGCTCTGTCTCCATCTGTCTCTGGGGACAGAGCTGACACAGCCTGTCTTCTCTAGGCAGTAGGTCTGTCTCCACCTGTCTCTGTGGACAGAGCTGACACAGCCTGTCTTCTCTGGGCAGCAGGTCTGTCTCCACCTGTCTCTGTGGACAGAGCTGACACAGCCTGTGTTCTCTAGGCAGCAGGTCTGCCTATGTCTGCCAGTCTCTATGGCCAAGCTGTGATCACTGAGTCTGTACATAGTCAGTGTCTTTCTCAGTTTCTGGTCGGTCACGGTGGTCAGTAGTCTGCCATCGTGTACCGTCTGTTTAGAGCCACATAACATGAACTTTGCTTTGAGTTTTTCTGATAGATGTCCAGTAATTTTCTTTTTCTTTAGCTATGAGTTGGTTGGTCCAGATTGTGTGAGGACTGTCCTGATGACTTGTGCTGTTGGCTGAGCTGAGCCTCAGGACCAGCTGGCTGAGGGGACTCCTCTCTTTGTTCTCCTCTTGGTAACTGAGAGCTTTGTGATGGTAGAAGTTGGGGTCACTTGCTTTTCGGTGTTGGTAGAATTTGGTTGCTCTTTTCTGCATTGTTATTAACAGGGGAAACTGGCCCGGTTCTGCTCGGCATCCATTGTTGGGCGTGTTCCTGTGTACTCTGAGAATGTTCTTGCAAATCTCAGTGTGCAGGGTTTCGATTGGGGGGTTGTCCCATTTTTCGAAGTCTTGATTTACAAGAGGACCCCACACTTCACTACCATATAGTAACATTGGTTCAATTATGGATTTGAATATTTTGAGCCGTGTTCTAACAGGTATGTCTATGTTTGAGGACTTGTTTATAGTATAGAAAGCCCTTCGTGCCTTGTCTCTGAGATCATTAATAGTGGGATTGAAATTTCCTGTAGAGGTCATTATTAGCCCCAAATATGTGTAGCTGTGTGTGTGTTCTATGTCAGTGGAGCCTAGTAAGAACCTACTTGGGTTTCCCTGACACCTGGGTCGTTTGTGGAAGACCATAATTCTAGTTTTTTTCAGATTAACTGTCAGAGCCCAGGTCTGACAGAAGTTTTGCAGATAATCCAGTTGCTGTTGTAATGCCTCTTTAGATGGAGCTAATAGTAGCAGATCATCTGCAGAAAGTAGGCATTTAATTTGTGGGTCAGAGAGGATGAGACCAGGGATATCTGATTGTTCTAGAGATTTTGCCAGTTCATCAATATAAATGTTAAACAGGGTGGGGCTGAGACTGCATCCCTGTCTCACACCCCTACTTTGGGGGAAGAAATCTGTTTCCATATTGGCAGTTTTCACGGTGCATTTATGATTTGTATACATTGTTTTAATTATGTCATATGTTTTCCCCCCTACACCTTTTTCAATTAGTTTCAGAAACAGGCCTTTGTGCCAAATTGAGTCAAACGCTTTTTTGAAATCTACAAAGCAAGAGAAAATGTTGTTCTTGTTTTGGTGGACATCTTTATTAATGAGGGTGTGGAGGGTATAGATACGGTCTGTACTTTGATGTTGTGATGTAAAACCGATTTGACTTCGGCTCAGGACATTATGATCACTGAGGACGTTTTGCAGTCGGCTGTTTAGGATGCTGCAGAATAACTTCTCCAGGTTGCTACTGACACAAATGCCTCGGTAATTGTTTGGGTCAAGTTTATTTCCATTTTTAAAGTTTGGTGTGACAATTCCCTTGCTCCAGATGTCAGGGAAATGTCCAGTGCTCAGAACGAGGTTGAACAATTTTAACATGGCAATGTTGAACTTATGGTTGCTAAATTTCATTTAAAATACCATCAGGACCACTGGCCTTCCTTGGTTGTAGGGCCTGGATCTTAGCCGGCAGCTCTTCTTTGGTAATTTGGTAGTCTAAAGGGTTTTGATTGTCTTTAATGGTTGATTCTAGGGTTTGTAGCTTGTTGAGGAGATCATTTTGGGCCGAATTTAATGTAATAATACTATACAGTGTTTTTTCCATATTTCACCATTTTGAATTGCCAATTCTTCCTCGTGTGGTTTGCTGAAAGAGTGCCATTTTTTCCAGAAATTACTTGAGTCAATAGACTCTTCAATTGCGTTAAGTTGTTGCTGTGTATACTGTTCCCTTTTAGGTGTGTGTTCTTCTGTATAATTTCAGTGTTTCCCAGTATAGCGGAGCTCAGGGTTGTCAGGTTGTCTGTGTTTTTGATTTGATGAACTTCTGAGTGTTTCTCTGATGCCTGCAGTCTGCGTCATACCACTTTTCATTGGCGGATTTTTTTGATCTGAGATGCTGAAGCTTTTTCAGATTGGGTAAATCTGCCACATTGTCAAACATGTTGTTGATATCTTGTACAACCTGATTCTGGCCGTCATTGTTGTTGGGATATAATGTGGAAAGAAAATTTTCTAATTGGGAGGGAATTGTTTGATGTCTGATTGCTTTCTGGTAGTCATCCTTGCTATTGTTGATGTAGCTATAAGATTGTTTTGTATAGTTCAGTTTACTGGGCTCTGCTGCATGAGGGTCTGTTACTATCTTTCTAATGTACAGAGTGATTTTGCTGTGATCAGATAAGTGTTTATAGAGTAATGTTACTATGATCAGATAAGGTGTTTATAGAGCAATGTTACTATGATCATATAAGGTGTGTATACAATAATGTTACTATGATCAGATAAGGTGTTTATAGAGTAATTTTACTATGATCAGATAAGGTGTGTATACAATAATGTTACTATGATCAGATTAGGTCTTTATAGAGTAATTTTACTATGATCAGATAAGGTGTTTATAGAGTAATGCTACTATGATCAGATAGGGTGTTTATAGAGTAATGTTACTATGATCAGATAAGGCGTTTATAGAGTAATGTTGCTATGATCAGATAAGGTGTTTATAGAGTAATGTTACTATGATCAGATAAGGGTGTTTATAGAGTAATTTTACTACGATCAGATGTTTATAGAGTAACGTTACTATGATCAGATAAGGCTGTTTATAGAGTAATGTTACTATGATCAGATAAGGGTGTTTATAGA
Source organism: Lampris incognitus (assembly GCF_029633865.1). NCBI lineage: Eukaryota > Metazoa > Chordata > Actinopteri > Lampriformes > Lampridae > Lampris > Lampris incognitus. The sequence continues at coordinate 944,954 of NC_079212.1, read as the reverse complement.
GTAATGTTACTATGATCAGATAAGGGTGTTTATAGAGTAATGTTACTATGATCAGATAAGGTGTTTATAGAGTAATGTTACTATGATCAGATAAGGTGTTTATAGAGTAATGCTACTATGATCAGATAGGGTGTTTATAGAGTAATGTTACTATGATCAGGTAAGGCGTTTATAGAGTAATGTTGCTATGATCAGATAAGGTGTTTATAGAGTAATGTTACTATGATCAGATAAGGGTGTTTATAGAGTAATTTTACTACGATCAGATGTTTATAGAGTAACGTTACTATGATCAGATAAGGCTGTTTATAGAGTAATGTTACTATGATCAGATAAGGGTGTTTATAGAGTAATGTTACTATGATCAGATAAGGGTGTTTATAGAGTAATGTTACTATGATCAGATAAGGTGTTTATAGAGTAATGTTACTATGATCAGATAAGGTGTTTATAGAGTAATGTTACTATGATCAGATAAGGGTGTTTATAGAGTAATTTTACTACGATCAGATGTTTATAGAGTAATGTTACTATGATCAGATAAGGCTGTTTATAGAGTAATGTTACTATGATCAGATAAGGGTGTTTATAGAGTAATGTTACTATGATCAGATAAGGTGTTTATAGAGTAATGTTACTATGATCAGATAAGGTGTTTATAGAGTAATGTTACTATGATCAGATAAGGTGTTTGTAGAGTAACGTTACTATGATCAGATAAGGTGTTTATAGAGTAATGTTACTATGATCAGATAAGGGTGTTTATAGAGTAATGTTACTATGATCAGATAAGGGTGTTTATAGAGTGATGTTACTATGATCAGATAAGGTGTTTATAGAGTAATGTTACTATGATCAGATGAGGGTGTTTATAGGGTAATTTTACTATGATCAGATGTTTATAGAGTAATGTTACTATGATCAGATAAGGGTGTTTATAGAGTAATGTTACTATGATCAGACAAGGGTGTTTATAGAGTAATGTTACTATGATCAGATAGGGTGTTTATAGAGTAATGTTACTATGATCAGATAGGGTGTTTATAGAGTAATGTTACTATGATCAGATAGGGTGTTTATAGAGTAATGTTACTATGATCAGATAAGGGTGTTTATAGAGTAATGTTACTATGATCAGATAAGGTGTTTATAGAGTAATGTTACTATGATCAGATAAGGGTGTTTATAGAGTAATTTTACTACGATCAGATGTTTATAGAGTAATGTTACTATGATCAGATAAGGGTGTTTATAGAGTAATGTTACTATGATCAGATAGGGTGTTTATAGAGTAATGTTACTATGATCAGATAAGGGTGTTTATAGAGTAATGTTACTATGATCAGATAAGGTGTTTATAGAGTAATGTTACTATGATCAGATAAGGTGTTTATAGAGTAATGCTACTATGATCAGATAAGGGTGTTTATAGAGTAATTTTACTACGATCAGATGTTTATAGAGTAATGTTACTATGATCAGATAAGGCTGTTTATAGAGTAATGTTACTATGATCAGATAAGGGTGTTTATAGAGTAATGTTACTATGATCAGATAGGGTGTTTATAGAGTAATGTTACTATGATCAGATAAGGTGTTTATAGAGTAATGTTACTATGATCAGATAAGGTGTTTGTAGAGTAACGTTACTATGATCAGATAAGGTGTTTATAGAGTAATGTTACTATGATCAGATAAGGGTGTTTATAGAGTAATGTTACTATGATCAGATAAGGGTGTTTATAGAGTGATGTTACTATGATCAGATAAGGTGTTTATAGAGTAATGTTACTATGATCAGATGAGGGTGTTTATAGAGTAATTTTACTATGATCAGATGTTTATAGAGTAATGTTACTATGATCAGATAAGGGTGTTTATAGAGTAATGTTACTATGATCAGACAAGGGTGTTTATAGAGTAATGTTACTATGATCAGATAGGGTGTTTATAGAGTAATGTTACTATGATCAGATAGGGTGTTTATAGATTAATGTTACTATGATCAGATAGGGTGTTTATAGAGTAATGTTACTATGATCAGATAAGGGTGTTTGTAGAGTAATGTTACTATGATCAGATAAGGTGTTTATAGAGTAATGTTACTATGATCAGATAAGGGTGTTTATAGAGTAATTTTACTACGATCAGATGTTTATAGAGTAATGTTACTATGATCAGATAAGGGTGTTTATAGAGTAATGTTACTATGATCAGATAGGGTGTTTATAGAGTAATGTTACTATGATCAGATAAGGGTGTTTATAGAGTAATGTTACTATGATCAGATAAGGTGTTTATAGAGTAATGTTACTATGATCAGATAAGGTGTTTATAGAGTAATGCTACTATGATCAGATAAGGGTGTTTATAGAGTAATTTTACTACGATCAGATGTTTATAGAGTAATGTTACTATGATCAGATAAGGCTGTTTATAGAGTAATGTTACTATGATCAGATAAGGGTGTTTATAGAGTAATGTTACTATGATCAGATAAGGTGTTTATAGAGTAATGTTACTATGATCAGATAAGGTGTTTATAGAGTAATGTTACTATGATCAGATAAGGTGTTTATAGAGTAATGTTACTATGATCAGATAAGGGTGTTTATAGAGTAATTTTACTACGATCAGATGTTTATAGAGTAATGTTACTATGATCAGATGAGGGTGTTTGGGGGCTGGCTGTGAATGCTCTCAGACAGAAGGGGTCTAGGTCTGTGATATTGTAATCTACTGTGCTGTTGCCAAGAAGAGAGCTGTGTGTGTAATGACTAAGAGTCCCCTCGAAGCCGATCATTGACGATGTACAGATCTAGTGTTCAACAAAGCTGCAGTAGTTGATGCCCGCTCTTGTTGACAGTTTTGTCAACGTTTTTAACAAAACTGTGCTTAGAACGAGGTTGAATAATTCCGTCTTTCTCTCTGTCTGTGTGTCTGTGTGTCTTGTCTGTCTCTCTCTCCCTCTTTCTCTATGTCTCTCTGGCTCTGTCTGTTTGTCTGTCTCTCTCTCCCTCTTTCTCTCTGTCTTTGTCTGTCTGTCTGTCTGTCTGTCTGTCTGTCTGTCTGTCTCTCTCCCCCTCTTTCTCTATGTCTCTCTGGCTCTGTCTGTCTGTCTGTCTGTCTGTCTGTCTGTCTGTCTGTCTGTCTGTCTGTCTGTCTGTCTGTCTGTCTGTCTCTCTCTCTCTCTCCCTCTCAATTTAATTCAAAATTTGCTTTATTGGCGTGACATGTTTGTGTACATGTTGCCAAAGCATGTAAAACAACGGCACAACACAACAATGATTGTAATAACAGCAACAACAACAATGATTATGATATCCAACAACAATAGCAATAATAGTTTATGGTTCCGCGGCCTAGCCAACAAGAACACAGCACCAACAACACCAAGGCCATGCACTCGGCCCCAGGGGGCTACACTGAATTGATGCTTTTGGTCCAGGGTGACGTACAGGCTGTACGTATGTCGCCCTGGACCAAAAGCATCAATTCAGTTCAATTCAATGATGCTTTGTTGTCATGACTGCATTAATTACAATGTTGCCAAAGCAGAACAGGTCAACACAGTACTAAACACAACAAAACAAACACAAAGGAAAAAGGAAGACATAGATCTGGCAGAAACATAGAACAGCACTTTAGCAGCAGCTGACAGCAACTGACAGTGTTTTGGTCACTCACTGACTCTTGGGCTATGGCATTCTGACACATATTGTGCTGCAAGGTGTGACCTTTGACCCTCTCCTAAAATGAGTGGCCACTGTTCTTTCTCATCCAGCTGTGGAACATTTGGAATCTGGTTTTCAAATGTGTCCTGGTATTTTTCTCTTATGTTCTGGATTTCTCACAATTTAGCAGGAAGTGCATCTCTGTCTCCACCTCACCTGCCGTACAGTGGCCACATATTCGTTGCTCTTTTGGTAGCCAAGATGTTGTGTGTGTCTCTCCTTTTCCCTGGCTAGACTGTGGTCAGTGAGCCTGTACGTGGTAGGGATGTGTCTGTGCTGACTGTCTCTGACAGTGGACAGACAGTCAGCCAGTTTGTCTTCTCTTTTTAGGACCCCATAACATTCTCATTTGTGCTGTCATTTGGTTTCTATGTCCCAGTGCTCCACATATGAGTTGTTGCATTGTGTGATGATGTGGTTCCCTCTAGTCTGTGGTTGGTTAGCAGTGCTAGTCTGAAACTCATCTGTGTCAGTGTTTACGGGGCCACTTAGTGTCACAACCAGCTGACTGAGGGGACTCTTTCTTAGCTCTTGGATCTGGACTCCTTTAAACTGCAGTGTGTGGTGGGGACTTGATTTAAGGTGCATCCAGAATTTAAGTGGTCTGTTTTGATGTTTATCATCAATGGGAAACAGCCTACTTCTGCCCTGCATGCATCTGTTGGTGTTTTCCTTTGTACGTTTAACAATTTTTGACAGAATTCTGCATGCAGGGCTTCTATTGGGTGTTTGTCCCACCTAGTGTAGTCTTGCTGACTGAGTGGACCCCATACTTCACCTCCATATACTGCAATGGGCAGGAGGACACTGTCACAGATTTTGGACCAGATTTGAATTGGGATGTCTGTTTTATAGAATGCTATTTTTGTTGCATAGACAGCTCTCCGGGCTTTCTCTTTAAGTGCACTCACTGCCAGACCAAAGCTTCCCGAGGCACTGACCCTCAGTCCCAGGTCATCATAGTTTAACGTGTGCTCTAGGGCGGTGTTACCTAGAGTACATAGGTGTCTACTTTCCTGACACCTGGGCTTCTTCTGGAAGATCATAATTTTTGTCTTTTTTAAGTTTACTGCCAGGGCCCAGTGCTGACAGTATTTCTCTAGCAGATCCAGATGCTGCTGTAGACCCTGTTCTGTGGATGACAGCAGCACCAGGTCATCTGCATAGAGCAAGACTTTAACTTCTGTGTTGTTTAGGGTGAGGCCAGGAGCTGCAGATTGTTCCAGTAACACCGCTAACTCACTGATGTAGATATTGAACAGGGTTGGACTCAAACTGCAGCCTTGTCTCACCCCTCGCCTTGAGTGAAGTATTCTGTTCTTTTGTCACCAGGTTTTACTCCACACTTATTTTCCAAATATATAGTTTTGATTATGTCAAACACTTTACCCCCTATGCCACTTTGGATGATTTTATAATATAAGCCATCATGCCAGATAGAATCAAATGCTTTCTTAAAATCAATGAAGCATGCAAATATTGTTCCTTTATTTTTTTTGGTGAGCATGTTGATTAATTAGGGTGTGTAGGGTACAGATGTGATCTCTCTGTCTCTCTCCCTGTCTGTCTCTGTCTGTGTCTGTGTCTCTGTCTCTCTTCTCTAGCTCGCTTGCTCTCTCTCTGTCTTTCTGTCTGTCTCTCTACTGAGATAGTACAATGACAGAGTCAAAGTGTTTTTCCTTTGTTTCTCCATTTTCTACAACACTTCCTGTTTCTTTTCTCTCAGCAGAAAGTGATCTGGCAGAGACAAGTCAGCCAACCAGATGTGGCATTCAGAGCGGCACAAAGCCATTATCTGTTGATGAGCAAACGGAGAATTAATTCTTTATTTGGAATAGATATTAAAACTGAGATGGGTGCACCTGCTTCTGTGTCTGTGGAAAGGATGGTTTCTGGCTCTTCCTGTGAGACGGGTCATGGACTGTCATCCAATCAGAGGAGTCAGAGAGGCGCTGGAGGCGCAATTCAAAGTGATGATTATTAATAGAAAGACAGAAGCGCCCATCTGTCTCTCTTATTTCTTTATATGTATATTGGAATAATGGCTGACTCCCATCCAATCAGGTGCTGGTGTCACTGCACACGAGCTCTTTGATTGGTGGATGTTGAGATAAGGAACAAAACCAGTTATTCACAGTAAAGCTCTTATTGTGTGATTTTGTTGGTGATTTCCTCTCAACCGCTCGCCTTTGGCAACAACATCTCTCTTTTTTGTCTGTTTGTTGGCATTCTGTGAGGAACACTGGTCCAGTTTAGACGTTCTGTGAGGAATGCTGGTCCGGTTTAGATTTTCTGTGAGGAACACTGGTCTGGTTTAGACGTTCTGTGAGGAACACTGGTCCGGTTTAGACGTTCTGTGAGGAATGCTGGTCCGGTTTAGATGTGATGTGAGGAACACTGGTCTGGTTTAGAAGTTCTGTGAGGAACACTGGTCCGGTTTAGAAGTTCTGTGAGGAAGACTGGCCTGGTTTAGACATTCTGTGAGGAACACTGGTCCGGTTTAGATGTTCTGTGAGGAACACTGGCCTGGTTTAGACGTTCTGTGAGGAACACTGGTCCGGTTTAGATGTTCTGTGAGGAATGCTGGTCCGGTTTAGATGTTGTGTGAGGAATGCTGGTCCGGTTTAGATTTTCTGTGAGGAACACTGGTCCGGTTTAGACGTTCTGTGAGGAATGCTGGTCCGGTTTAGACGTTCTGTGAGGAACACTGGTCTGGTTTAGACGTTCTGTGAGGAACACTGGTCCGGTTTAGAAGTTCTGTGAGGAACACTGGCCTGGTTTAGACATTCTGTGAGGAACACTGGTCCGGTTTAGATGTTCTGTGAGGAACACTGGCCTGGTTTAGACGTTCTGTGAGGAACACTGGTCCGGTTTAGATGTTCTGTGAGGAATGCTGGTCCGGTTTAGATTTTCTGTGAGGAACACTGGTCTGGTTTAGATGTTGTGTGAGGAACACTGTCCTGGTTTAGACGTTCTGTGAGGAACGCTGGTCCGGTTTAGATGTTCTGTGAGGAACACTGGTCTGGTTTAGACGTTCTGTGAGGAACACTGGTCCGGTTTAGATGTTCTGTGAGGAACACTGGCCCAGTTTAGACATTCTGTGAGGAACACTGGCCCGGTTTAGACATTCTGTGAGGAACACTGGTCCGGTTTAGACATTCTGTGAGGAACACTGGCCCGGTTTAGACATTCTGTGAGGAACACTGGTCCGGTTTAGACATTCTGTGAGGAACACTGGCCCGGTTTAGACATTCTGTGAGGAACACTGGTCCGGTTTAGACATTCTGTGAGGAACACTGGTCCGGTTTAGATGTTCTGTGAGGAACACTGGCCCGGTTTAGACATTCTGTGAGGAATGCTGGTCCGGTTTAGATGTTCTGTGAGGAACACTGGTCTGGTTTAGACGTTCTGTGAGGAACACTGGCCCGGTTTAGAAGTT
>NC_079212.1:917781-935281 GCF_029633865.1 Lampris incognitus | reverse complement strand
CACACACACACACACACACACACACACACACACACACACACACACACACACACACACACACACACACACACAGCAAGAAATGACTTGTTTCTGCCTCATTCTGAAAAGGGCACCCAGAGGGTAAAACTGAAGGAGAAGTGAGACTAGGAGGAGAAAGGAGAAATGATTACTCTCCTTTCCTCTCCTCTCCTCTCCTCTCCTCTCCTCTCCTCTCCTCTCCTCTCCTCTCCTCTCCTCTCCTCTCCTCTCCTCCTCTCCTCTCTCCTCCCCTGTCCTCCCCTGTCCTGTCCTGTCCTGTCCTGTCCTCTCCTCTCCTCTCCTCTCCTCTCCTGTCCTGTCCTGTCCTGTCCTTTCCTCTCCTCCCCTCTCCTGTCCTCTCCTGTTCTCCTCTCCCCTCTCCTCTCCTGTCCTCTCCTGTCCTCTCCTGTCCTGTCCTCTCCTGTCTTCTCCTGTCCTCTCTTGTTCTCTCCTGTCCTGTCCTCTCCTCTCCTCTCCTCCTCTCCTCTCCTCTCCTCCTCTCCTCTCTCCTCCCCTGTCCTGCCCTGCCCTGTCCTGTCCTGTCCTCTCCTCTCTCCTTCCCTCTCTCCTCTCCTGTCCTGTCCTGTCCTGTCCTCTCTCCTTCCCTCTCCCCTCTCCTCTCCTGTCCTCTCCTGTCCTCTCCTGTCTTCTCCTCTCCTGTCCTCTCCTGTCTTCTCCTGTCCTGTCCTGTCCTCTCCTCTCCTCTCCTGTCTTCTTCTGTTCTCTCCTGCCCTGTCCTCTCCTTTCCTGTCCTCTCTTCTGTCCTGTCCTCTCTCCTCTCTTCCTCTCCTCTCCTCCTCTCCTCTCTCCTGTCCTTCCTCTCCTTTCCTGTCCTCTCTTCTGTCCTGTCCTCTCTCCTCTCTTCCTCTCCTCTCCTCCTCTCCTCTCTCCTGTCCTGTCCTGTCCTGTCCTCCCCTCTCCTCTCCTCCTCTCTAGTAGTGTGTAAATGGGGTCTAGGAGGACAGGCCGCTGTGCAGCCTGGGCCTGGATTTATGAGTCTGCTGCCCGGCTGCACCCATCAGAGCAACGCTGCTGCTATAACTCCTGACCAGCACCACACGGCTGCAGGAGCCTCCGTGTGTGTGTGTGTGTGTGTGTGTGTGTGTGTGTGTGTGTGTGTGTGTGTGTGTGTGTGTGTGTGTGTGTGTAAGTGAGTGAATGAAGTGAGGACATTTTGTCCAGTCCTGTCTTCTTTAAGGGTGTAGCGTGTGGTCAGGTGTGGTTCAGGTTGGACATGACGTTCTGATGGTTGAGGTGAGGGAATGAATGTAGTCAATGAAGGTCCTCACAAAGACAGGAGTATGACAGCCTGTGTGTGTGTGTGTGTGTGTGTGTGTGTGTGTGTGTGTGTGTGTGTGTGTGTGTGTGATAGGTTCCAGATGTGTCCTAGAAGACAGATGTAGGATGTGATGGGGTTATGCTCTGTCTCTGTATCTCTGCTTACGTATGGTAATCATGTCAGGTGTCTTAAATCATTCTGTTGTTGTGTAACCAGGAATACAACAAACGCTGTTCCCCCAGCCCACAGCAGTACAACACAAAGACAAAAACACATCCAAGAACTACAAGAACACACACATCCAAACTACACAGGAACAATCCCTGCCCAGGAGAACCACTGCCGGGCTGCGTGGGCTAGCAGTTAGCTTAGCCTGCCTCGCGTCCGCATCCTGTCCCACGCCCTGGGTGTTGCCTCCTCGGGCCAAGCTCTGGGCAGGGCCGGGGTCCCTGGGCCCACAGGACGCAGCAGACCAAGCTCCCCCAGCCATCAAACGAAGACAAACGTAGACATGGACAAAGACCCTGCGTGGACGGTACTGGGTGAGGCCGCTGCAAACGTGAATTCCCGCCGCCATCTCCCCACACCGGAAGCGGAACTGGTAGCGAATTCAGGGGGCAGCCAGGATCCGCTGCAGCCGGGACTCCAACCTGGATCTTCCACACCACGGGCGACTGCACTAACTAGTCAACTACAGGGTTGGACCCTTGACTAATAAAGAGGAGACTGTCAGCGAAGAGACACAGACATGTTCTCTCACCACTGACCAGTGCATCCATAACGCCTCCGTCTGACCAGAGACACATGGTCATCCCTGACTCAGCGGCGCTGTCCCGTCAGCTGCGACGCGTTGTGATGCTGCGGGTCATCAGGTTACAGTGTGAGCCTTCTAGCGTCACCTGTCAGTACACATGTGCCAATCACCATGCGAGTCATGTCCACAGAACAACTTCCTGTCCTTGTCAAATCATGTCCACAGAACAACTTCCTGTCGTGGTGCTGGTACTTGCTGGTGCTAACACAAATAAACGTTTCTCTCGCTATGTCTGTCAGATTTTGTGTATCCTCCGTTATTTACTTCGTGACAAACCGACCGTTGTGTGCAGGCAAACTTGACTTAAAATGTGTGTTGCGTCTGGGTGGCGTGTCGGTCTATTCCGTTGCCTAGCAACACAGGGGTCGTCAGTTTGAATCCATGTGTTACCTCAAGCTTGGTCGGGTGTCCCTACAGACACAATTGGCCATGTATGCAGCTGGGAAGCCGGATGTGGGTATGTGTCCTGGTTGCTGCACTAGCGCCTCCTCTGGTCGGTCGGGGTGCCTGTTCAGGGGGCAGAGGGAACTGGGGGGAATATTGTGATCCTCCCACGCGTTACGTCCCCCTGGTGAAACTCCTCACTGTCAGGTGAAAAGAAGCGGCTGGCGACTCCACATGTATCGGAGGAGGCATGTGGTAGTACATAGCTGCTCCACCCCCTGCAGAGGGGGTGGAGCAGCGACCGGGACGTCTCGGAAGAGTGGGCTAATTGGCCGGGTGCAACTGGGGAGAAAAAGGGGCAAAAAATAAATAATAATAATAAAAAAAAAAAAAATAACAACGTGTGTTGATGTAGCTGAAATTAGCTAAGCAGTCAAAGTTAGCATACTCGGGTGCTAACATGCTAATGCTAATGTTTAGACCTGGAACAAGCTAATGATTTACTCTGTGAACATGCTGACTGTGTGTGTGTGTGTGTGTGTGTGTGTCCAAGTGGGTAGTTTTATTGGGGATTTCAGACAGAAAATGATGTGTCATGTATTACCTTAGCCCCCGCGCCACACACACAATCATGTGTATCGTCAGAACTCACCTTGGGAGATGACTTCATCTCCTGTCTCACTTTTCTCTCCGCTTCCTCCTCGCTCTCTTCTTCCTCTGTCTGACAGTTCAGAGTAAAATCCATAAAGATTTTCCCAAAGGGCACTTTCACTTTTTGTCTGATGTCATACAACACAAACACACGCACACACACACACACGCACACACACACACACACACACACACACACACACACACACACACACACACACACACACACACACACACACTCTAATGGCCACGGTGGGGAGAATACGTGTGTAATCTGGATGAAAAACTACCAATCTGCTGCTCTCTGTCTGTCTGTCTGCCTGCCTCTCTCTCTGTCTGTCTTTCTTTCTGTCAATTCAGTGATGCTTTATTGGCATGACAGCATTAATTACAATACTGCCAAAACAAAACAGGTCAACAGATTACTAAACACAAAATAAATTTTAAAAAAAGAAAAAGAAAAGAAAAGGAATAGCTAACACTGGCAGAAACAGAACAGCACTTGATGAACAACTGACAGTAATTGACAGTGTTTTAGTCACTCACTGACTACTTTGGTGACTCACTGACAGAGGAACATGTAGAGAGGAACATGTAGAGAAAACGTGCAGAAGAACATGTGCAGAGAACATGTGCAGAGGAACGTGCAGAGGAACATGTGAAGAGGAACATGTGCAGAGAACATGTGCAGAGGAACGTGCAGAGGAACATGTGCAGAGGAACATGTGCAGAGAACATGTGCAGAGAACATGTGCAGAGGAACTTGCAGAGGAACATGTGAAGAGGAACATGTGCAGAGAACATGTGCAGAGGAACGTGCAGAGGAACATGTGAAGAGGAACATGTGCAGAGAACATGTGCAGAGGAACGTGCAGAGGAACATGTGCAGAGGAACATGTGCAGAGGAACATGTGCAGAGAACATGTGCAGAGAACATGTGCAGAGGAACGTGCAGAGGAACATGTGCAGAAGAACATGTGCAGAGAACATGTGCAGAGGAACGTGCAGAGGAACATGTGAAGAGGAACATGTGCAGAGAACATGTGCAGAGGAATGTGCAGAGGAACATGTGAAGAGTAACATGTGCAGAGAACATGTGCAGAGGAACGTGCAGAGGAACATGTGCAGAGGAACATGTACAGAGTAACATGTACATAGGAACATATGCAGAAGAGCATGTACAGAAGAACGTGCAGAAGAAAATGTGCAGAGGAACATCTACAGAGGAACATGTGCAGAGAACATGTGCAGAGGAACGTGCAGAGGAACATATGCAGAGAACATGTGCAGAGAACATGTGTAGAGGAACGTGCAGAGGAACATGTGAAGAGGAACATGTGCAGAGAACATGTGCAGAGGAACGTGCAGAGGAACATGTGAAGAGGAACATGTGCAGAGAACATGTGCAGAGGAACGTGCAGAGGAACATGTGCAGAGGAACATGTACAGAGTAACATGTACATAGGAACATATGCAGAAGAGCATGTACAGAAGAACGTGCAGAAGAACATGTGCAGAGGAACATCTACAGAGGAACATGTGCAGAAGAACATGTGCAGAGGAACATGTTCAGAGGAACATGTGCAGAGGAACATGTGCAGAAGAACATCCTCAGAGGAACATGTGCAGATGAACATGTGCAGAGGAACATGTACAGAGGAACATGTTCAGAGGAACATGTACAGAGGAACATGCATAGAGGAACATGTACAGAGGAACATGTTCAGAGGAACATGTACAGAGGATATGTATAGAGGAACATCTACAGAGGAACATGTACAGAGGAACATGTTCAGAGGAACATGTACAGAGGAACATGTATAGAGGAAGGAACGTGCAGAATAACATGTGCAGAAGAACATCTACAGAGGAACATGTACAGAGGAACATGTGCAGAAGAACATGTGCAGAGGAACATGTGCAGAGGATCATGTGCAGAAGAACATGTACAGAGGAACATGTACAGAGGAACATGTGCAGAGGAACATCTACAGAGGAACGTGCAGACGAACATGTGCAGAGGAACATGTACAGAGGAACGTGCAGAGGAACATGTGCAGAGGAACATGTGCAGAGGAACATGTGCAGAGGAACGTGCAGAGGAACATGTGCAGAGGAACATGTGCAGAGGAACATGTGCAGAGAACATGTGCAGAGAACATGTGCAGAGGAACGTGCAGAGGAACATGTGCAGAAGAACATGTGCAGAGAACATGTGCAGAGGAACGTGCAGAGGAACATGTGAAGAGGAACATGTGCAGAGAACATGTGCAGAGGAACGTGCAGAGGAACATGTGAAGAGGAACATGTGCAGAGAACATGTGCAGAGGAACGTGCAGAGGAACATGTGCAGAGGAACATGTACAGAGTAACATGTACATAGGAACATATGCAGAAGAGCATGTACAGAAGAACGTGCAGAAGAAAATGTGCAGAGGAACATCTACAGAGGAACATGTGCAGAGGAACATGTTCAGAGGAACATGTACAGAGGAACATGCATAGAGGAACATGTACAGAGGAACATGTGCAGAGAACATGTGCAGAGGAACGTGCAGAGGAACATGTGCAGAGGAACATGTACAGAGTAACATGTACATAGGAACATATGCAGAAGAGCATGTACAGAAGAACGTGCAGAAGAAAATGTGCAGAGGAACATCTACAGAGGAACATGTGCAGAGAACATGTGCAGAGGAACGTGCAGAGGAACATGTGCAGAGAACATGTGCAGAGAACATGTGCAGAGGAACGTGCAGAGGAACATGTGCAGAAGAACATGTGCAGAGAACATGTGTAGAGGAACGTGCAGAGGAACATGTGAAGAGGAACATGTGCAGAGAACATGTGCAGAGGAACGTGCAGAGGAACATGTGCAGAGGAACATGTACAGAGTAACATGTACATAGGAACATATGCAGAAGAGCATGTACAGAAGAACGTGCAGAAGAACATGTGCAGAGGAACATCTACAGAGGAACATGTGCAGAAGAACATGTGCAGAGGAACATGTTCAGAGGAACATGTGCAGAGGAACATGTGCAGAAGAACATCCTCAGAGGAACATGTGCAGATGAACATGTGCAGAGGAACATGTACAGAGGAACATGTTCAGAGGAACATGTACAGAGGAACATGCATAGAGGAACATGTACAGAGGAACATGTTCAGAGGAACATGTACAGAGGATATGTATAGAGGAACATCTACAGAGGAACATGTACAGAGGAACATGTTCAGAGGAACATGTACAGAGGAACATGTATAGAGGAAGGAACGTGCAGAATAACATGTGCAGAAGAACATCTACAGAGGAACATGTACAGAGGAACATGTGCAGAAGAACATGTGCAGAGGAACATGTGCAGAGGATCATGTGCAGAAGAACATGTACAGAGGAACATGTACAGAGGAACATGTGCAGAGGAACATCTACAGAGGAACGTGCAGACGAACATGTGCAGAGGAACATGTACAGAGGAACATGTTCAGAGGAACATGTACAGAGGAACATGTATAGAGGAACATGTACAGAGGAACATGTTCAGAGGAACATGTACAGAGGATATGTATAGAGGAACATCTACAGAGGAACATGTACAGAGGAACATGTTCAGAGGAACATGTACAGAGGAACATGTATAGAGGAAGGAACGTGCAGAATAACATGTGCAGAAGAACATCTACAGAGGAACATGTACAGAGGAACATGTGCAGAAGAACATGTGAAGAGGAACATGTGCAGAGGAACATGTGCAGAAGAACATGTACAGAGGAACATGTACAGAGGAACATGTGCAGAGGAACATCTACAGAGGAACGTGCAGAGGAACATGTGCAGAAGAACATGTGCAGAAGAACCTGTGCAGAAGAACATGTACAGAGGAACTTGTGCAGAAGAACATGTGCAGAGGAACATGTACAGAGGAACATCTACAGAAGAACATGTGCAGAGGAACATGTACAGAGGAAAATGTTCAGAGGAACATCTGCAGAGCAACATGTGCAGAGGAACATGTATAGAGGAACATGTATAGAGGAACATCTACAGAGGAACGTGCAGAGAAACATGTGCAGAGGAACAGCTACGGAGGAACATGTACAGAGGAACATGTGCAGAGGAACATGTACAGAGGAACATGTGCAAAAGATCATGTGCAGAGGAACATGTACAGAGGAACATGTACAGAGGAACATGTGCAAAAGAACATGTGCAGAGGAACATGTACAGAGGAACATCTACAGAGAACATGTGCAGAGGAACATGTACAGAGGAAAATGTTCAGAGGAACATCTGCAGAGCAACATGTGCAGAGGAACATGTATAGAGGAACATGTATAGAGGAACATCTACAGAGGAATATATGCAGGGGAACGTGCAGAAGAACATTTGCAGAGGAACATGTGCAGAGGAACATCTACAGAGGGACATGTACAGAGGAACATGTACAGAGGAACATCTACAGAAGAACATGTGCAGAGGAACATGTACAGAGGAAAATGTTCAGAGGAACATCTGCAGAGCAACATGTGCAGAGGAACATGTATAGAGGAACATGTATAGAGGAACATCTACAGAGGAACGTGCAGAGAAACATGTGCAGAGGAACAGCTACGGAGGAACATGTACAGAGGAACATGTGCAGAGGAACATGTACAGAGGAACATGTGCAAAAGAACATGTGCAGGGGAACATCTACAGAGGAACATGTATAGAGGAACATCTACAGAGGAACATGTGCAGAGGAACATATGCAGAGGAACATGTGCAGAAGAACTTTTGGAGAGGAACATGTGCAGAGGAACATCTACAGAGGAACATGTACAGAGGAACATCTACAGAGGAACATGTGCAGAAGAACATGTGCAGAGGAACATGTACAGAGGAACATGTACAGAGGAACATCTACAGAGGAACATGTATAGAGGAACATCTACAGAGGAACATGTGCAGAGGAACATATGCAGAGGAACATGTGCAGAAGAACATTTGCAGAGGAACATGTGCAGAGGAACATCTACAGAGGAACATGTACAGAGGAACATCTACAGAGGAACATGTGCAGAAGAAGATGTGCAGAGGAACATGTACAGAGGAACATGTACAGAGGAACATATATAGAGGAACATCTACAGAGGAACATGTGCAGAGGAACATGTGCAGAGGAACATGTGCAGAAGAACATTTGCAGAGGAACATCTACAGAGGAACATGTACAGAGGAACATCTACAGAGGAACATGTGCAGAAGAAAATCTACAGAGGATCATGTGCAGAGGAACATGTGCAGAAGAACATTTGCAGAGGAACATGTGCAGAGGAACATCTACAGAGGAACATGTGCAGAAGAACATGTGCAGAGGAACATCTACAGAGGAACATGTGCAGAGGAACATGTGCAGAGGAACATCTACAGAGGAACATGTGCAGAAGAACATGTGCAGAGGAACATCTACAGAGGAACATGTGCAGAGGAACATGTGCAGAGGAACATGTGCAGAAGAACATTTGCAGAGGAACATGTTCAGAGGAACATGTGCAGAGGAACATGTGCAGAAGAACATTTGCAGAAGAACATCTACAGAGGAACATCTACAGAGGAACATCTACAGAGGAACATGTGCAGAAGAAAATCTACAGAGGAACATGTGCAGAGGAACATGTGCAGAAGAACATTTGCAGAGGAACATGTGCAGAGGAACATGTGCAGAGGAACATGTACAGAGGAACATGTACAGAGGAACATGTACAGAGGAACATATATAGAGGAACATCTACAGAGGAACATGTGCAGAGGAACATGTGCAGAGGAACATGTGCAGAAGAACATTTGCAGAGGAACATCTACAGAGGAACATGTACAGAGGAACATCTACAGAGGAACATGTGCAGAAGAAAATCTACAGAGGATCATGTGCAGAGGAACATGTGCAGAAGAACATTTGCAGAGGAACATGTGCAGAGGAACATCTACAGAGGAACATGTGCAGAAGAACATGTGCAGAGGAACATCTACAGAGGAACATGTGCAGAGGAACATGTGCAGAGGAACATCTACAGAGGAACATGTGCAGAAGAACATGTGCAGACGAACATCTACAGAGGAACATGTGCAGAGGAACATGTGCAGAGGAACATGTGCAGAAGAACATGTGCAGAGGAACATGTTCAGAGGAACATGTGCAGAGGAACATGTGCAGAAGAACATTTGCAGAAGAACATCTACAGAGGAACATCTACAGAGGAACATCTACAGAGGAACATGTGCAGAAGAAAATCTACAGAGGAACATGTGCAGAGGAACATGTGCAGAAGAACATTTGCAGAGGAACATGTGCAGAGGAACATCTACAGAGGAACATGTGCAGAAGAACATGTGCAGAGGAACATCTACAGAGGAACATGTGCAGAGGAACATCTACAGAGGAACACACGATTAGGGTTCAGCTCACAAGTCAGACTTGTTTGTTTTCTGTTGTATCCTGGATGCTCTCATCCAAACCAACCACCATTCAGAAAGCTGCCTGGCTCAAGGGCATTTCAGCACAGAAACACACCTGCAGATTCAGTGTTAAAACAGGATGAGCTGAAACCTGTCTTCCCTCCGTTTGCATCACCCATATCCTTTGTTCCATGACGAAAACAAGAACAAATTCATCAAAATTTACCGCTGGAGGAAATACCAAATGATCAGAATCAGGAACACTTTATTTGTTATTTCATTTCATGCACTTCTGCACGTGAAATGAAATGAAACATAGTTTCCCCAACCCACAGCAGTGCAACACAAAGACAAACACACATCCCAAAACTACAAGAAGACACATAACCAAGGTAACACACATCTCTAAGCTAAACAAATAAATCACTGTCAAGGAGAACGAACACCAGCCCGGATGACTGTCAAAACTGCCGGTCTGCATGAGCTAGCAGTTAGCTTAGCCTGCCCCGCTTCAGCATCTTCCTGTCAGACCACCCTTGGTATTTCCTGTTCGGGCGCAGCTCCAGGCAGGGCCGTGGTCCCTGGACCCACAGGACGCAGCAGCCCAAGCTCTCCCGGCCGACCCAGCGCCAGCTCTCCCAGCCATCAAACGAAGACACACTTAGACGCAGACGTGGACAAAGACACTGCATGGACGGTACTGGGTGAGGCCGCCGCAAACGTGAATTGTGGCCGCCATCTCCCCACAACGGAAGCGGAATTTATCGTTCTTCTTCCTCATGTCTGTGCTTTACCAGGGTGACTTCTGGTTTCTTATCAACTCCTCTTCATCAGGAGAGATGGATGAAGAATAGGACCGATTCATTCTCGTGTGCAGTGAAGCTAAATCACCGTTGTCATTCAGCAGTCACAGCTTGCTAACAGTCCACCCGCTGTTCAAACCTCTCTGCCACCTGTGTTAGCTCCAGGCTCATGCGTACATTGGTTCTATGGGACCAGGGTCACGTGGGTCTGACCTTTGACCTCAGTGTTGTGATGTGTGTATGTCAGTCTTTTATCTGTTGGTGTCATGTTGCGTCTAAAATGTGCAGCTGAGACATGATGTTGCTGTAACACACAGAGGCAGGCTAGTGCACTGTGTGTGTATGTGTGTGTGTGTGTGTGTCTGTATGTTTGTGTGCGTGTGTGTCTGTTGATGTCTGTGTGTGTGTGTGTGTGTCTATGTGTCTATGTGTGGGTGGGTGTGTGTGTGTCTATGTGTCTATGTGTGGGTGTGTGTGTGTGTGGGTGTGTGTGTGTGTGTGTGTGTGTGTGTGTGTGTGTGTGTGTGTGTGTGTGTGTGTGTGTGTGTGTTGGCAGCTTGTTTTTTTTTCAGACCACTATAAGCAGTAGTGTTCAGATTTAGACTGGGTGTGGTGGAAAACGGGTTACATATGACCAGCTCACCACAACCACACACACACACACACACACACACACAGAAAAGCATTCTTGTAATTGTATCTTTGTGAGGACCCTCACTGATTCCATTTGTTCACAGCCGTTAACCATCAGAAACATCTTCGTCTTCATCTTCATCCCTCCATCTTTCCTGTCACCCTCTCTCACTTCATTCTGATCCCGTCTTATTAAACCTCTCTCCCTTTTTCCTGCCTGTCCTGCTCCCTCCATCCCAATCTGGTCACCCCCCCCCCCGCGGACGCGGGCTTTTCTTCTTCGTTGGTGTGTGGGAGGTCTGACAGCAGAGGCTGCTGGGACGCCAGTGGGCGGTCCTCTGTTGAAGCCAGGGAACATCTGGCATGTAGGAATGCTGGCTGTCGGGAATGGGACGGCAGCGTGGCATCATGGGGGATTGTGGGGGGGGGGTTGGTAGATTGTGGCGTGGAGAACACCACGTCACACCCTGTTGTCTCTCTCGGCTTATGGACGGGTTCATTTGGGGCGCCCACGTCTCACTAAGATGCTGGCGTGCGGTTTGTAGAAGAGCTGGAACGGATCTGGTTCCTCAGATCAAAGAGATCGATAATGCTGATTATCAATTCTGATCACTCGCAGAACAACTAATCAGGATTATTGATTGAGGCAGAGTCACGCAAGAGAGGAGCGATGAGTCTAGAGACCGGCCAGGATGAAGGCAAGAAAAAGAAGAAAAGCAGAAAGAGAAAACATAGAGGACGAAGACATGGGGTGACAGGGAGGAGGGAAAGCTGAAACGAGAGAGAGAGAGGGAGCGAGGGGGGGCAGAGAGGGGAGACAGAGAGGGGAGGGAGAGAGGGGGGGCAGAGAGGGGAGAGAGAGAGGGGGGGCAGAGAGGGGAGAGAGAGAGAGAGAGAGGGAGCGAGGGGGAGGGGAGAGAGCGGGAGAGACAGAGAGGGAGGGAGTGCGGGAGAGACAGAGAGGAGGGAGAGAGAGAGACAGAGAGGAGAGAGAGGGAGACAGAAACAGAGAGAGGGGGGGAGAGGGAGACAGAGAGAGGGAGTGAGGGAGGGAGGGAGGAAGAGCGAGGGAGAGAGAGAAGAGAGAAAGGGAGAGAGAGAGAGAGAGAGAGAGAGAGAGAGAGAGAGAGGGAGGGAGTGCGGGAGAGACAGAGAGGAGGGAGGGAGAGAGACAGAGAGGAGAGAGAGGGAGA
The DNA here is from genome assembly GCF_029633865.1 of Lampris incognitus. Taxonomy (NCBI): domain Eukaryota; kingdom Metazoa; phylum Chordata; class Actinopteri; order Lampriformes; family Lampridae; genus Lampris; species Lampris incognitus. The sequence goes on along the minus strand of NC_079212.1, from coordinate 923,064 downwards.
CAGAAACAGAGAGAGGGGGGAGAGGGAGACAGAGAGAGGGAGTGAGGGAGGGAGGGAGGAAGAGCGAGGGAGAGAGAGAAGAGAGAAAGGGAGGGAGAGAGAGAGAGAGGGAGCGAGGGAGAGGGGAGAGAGCGGGAGAGAGAGAGAGGGAGGGAGTGCGGGAGAGACAGAGAGGAGGGAGAGAGAGAGACAGAGAGGAGAGAGAGGGAGACAGAAACAGAGAGAGGGGGGAGAGGGAGACAGAGAGAGGGAGTGAGGGAGGGAGGGAGGAAGAGCGAGGGAGAGAGAGAAGAGAGAAAGGGAGGGAGAGAGAGAGAGAGGGAGCGAGGGAGAGAGCGGGAGAGAGAGAGAGGGAGGGAGTGCGGGAATGACAGAGAGGAGGGAGAGAGAGAGACAGAGAGGAGAGAGAGGGAGACAGAAACAGAGAGAGGGGGGAGAGGGAGACAGAGAGAGGGAGTGAGGGAGGGAGGGAGGAAGAGCGAGGGAGAGAGAGAGAGGGAGGGAGTGCGGGAGAGACAGAGGAGGGAGAGAGAGAGACAGAGAGGAGAGAGAGGGAGACAGAAACAGAGAGAGGGGGGAGAGGGAAACAGAGAGAGGGAGTGAGGGAGGGAGGGAGGGAGGAAGAGCGAGGGAGAGAGAGAAGAGAGAAAGGGAGAGAGAGAGAGAGAGAGAGAGAGAGAGAGAGAGAGAGAGGGAGGGAGTGCGGGAGAGACAGAGAGGAGGGAGGGAGAGAGACAGAGAGGAGAGAGAGGGAGAGAGAGGGAGACAGAAACAGAGAGAGGGGGGAGAGGGAGACAGAGAGAGGGAGTGAGGGAGGGAGGGAGGAAGAGCGAGGGAGAGAGAGAAGAGAGAAAGGGAGGGAGAGAGAGAGAGGGAGCGAGGGAGAGGGGAGAGAGCGGGAGAGAGAGAGGGAGGGAGTGCGGGAGAGACAGAGAGGAGGGAGAGAGAGAGACAGAGAGGAGAGAGAGGGAGACAGAAACAGAGAGAGGGGGGAGAGGGAGACAGAGAGAGGGAGTGAGGGAGGGAGGGAGGAAGAGCGAGGGAGAGAGAGAGAGGGAGGGAGTGCGGGAGAGACAGAGAGGAGGGAGAGAGAGAGACAGAGAGGAGAGAGAGAGAGGGAGGGAGTGCGGGAGAGACAGAGAGGAGGGAGAGAGAGAGACAGAGAGGAGAGAGAGGGAGACAGAAACAGAGAGAGGGGGGAGAGGGAGACAGAGAGAGGGAGTGAGGGAGGAAGAGCGAGGGAGAGAGAGAAGGAGAGAAAGATGGGGGAGAAAGAGAGGGAGACAGACAGAGAGGGGGGGGAGCGAGCGAGAGAGAAGCAGAGGAAAGGGGTGAGGCGCAAGGACACATGAACGAGAGAGAGAGACCAGGTGTGGGGGGGGAGAAGCATGAGAGACAGAGAGGAAGAGAAACACACTGAAGAGAGAGGGAGGGAGAGGGGAGAGAGAGGGAGAGAGAGAGAGGGAGGGAGGGAGGTGTAGAGAGAAGAACGTGGAGCTGGAAGCAGAGCTGAGCTGAGCTAGCTGCTAGCTTAATCCAGCCACCTGAAACTGGGTCACATTACCAGAGAAAGACACGGGGGAGGGGGAGGGGGAGGTGGAAGGAGGGGTGGTGAATAATAACCATGATGGAGGAGAAGAGGAGGAGGAGGAGGAGGAGGAGGAAGCGAGTTATTTTTCCTCCAACTGATCTGAGCAGCGAAACACATGATATGAAATGGGACTGGTGTGTGTGTGTGTGTGTGTGTGTGTGTGTGTGTGTGTGTGTGTGTGTGTGTGTGTGTGTGTGTGTGTGTGTGTGTGTGAGTGAGACCATGTTGCAGGTAGATCTGGGCCAGTGATAGTGGCCTGCTGGTCCCAGTTTAGACCAGTTCCAAACCAGCAGACATTTGGAGTTCCTCCATGACATCAGTAGCTTGTCTTTGGTGTTAGTGGGATGTTCCCAGTCTGACCAGTATGGTTGTGTAGATTTGAGGGGTTCACGGTGTGGTGTCCCAGATTCAGTGTTGTACTCTGTTAAAGGCATTAGCAGTAGAAACACACAACCCAGTAGAAACACACAACCCAGTAGAAACACACAACCCAGTAGAAACACACAACCCCAGTAGAAACACACAACCCAGTAGAAACACACAACATCAGTAGAAACACACAACCCAGTAGAAACACACAACCCAGTAGAAACACACAACCCAGTAGAAACACAGAACCCAGTAGAAACACACAACCCCAGTAGAAACACACAACCCAGTAGAAACACACAGAACCCCAGTAGAAACACAGAACCCCAGTAGAAACACACAACATCAGTAGAAACACACAACCCCAGTAGAAACACACAACCCCAGTAGAAACACACAACCCCAGTAGAAACACACGCCCCAGTAGAAACACACAACCCCAGTAGAAACACACAACCCCAGTAGAAACACACAACCCAGTAGAAACACACAACCCCAGTAGAAACACACAACCCAGTAGAAACACAGAACCCAGTAGAAACACACAACCCCAGTAGAAACACAGAACCCAGTAGAAACACACAACCCCAGTAGAAACACACAACCCAGTAGAAACACACAACCCCAGTAGAAACACACAACCAAGTAGAAACACACAACCCCAGTAGAAACACACAACCCAGTAGAAACACACAACCCAGTAGAAACACACAACCCCAGTAGAAACACAGAACCCAGTAGAAACACACAACCCCAGTAGAAACACACAACCCAGTAGAAACACACAACCCCAGTAGAAACACACAACCCAGTAGAAACACACAGAACCCCAGTAGAAACACACAGAACCCCAGTAGAAACACAGAACCCAGTAGAAACACACAACCCAGTAGAAACACACAACCCAGTAGAAACAAACAGAACCCCAGTAGAAACACACAGAACCCCAGTAGAAACACACAACCCCAGTAGAAACACACAACCCCAGTAGAAACACACAACCCAGTAGAAACACACAACCCCAGTAGAAACACACAGAACCCCAGTAGAAACACACAGAACCCCAGTAGAAACACACAGAACCCCAGCAGAAACACAGAACCCCAGTAGAAACACACAACCCCAGCAGAAACACACAACCCAGTAGAAACACACAACCCCAGTAGAAACACACAGAACCCCAGTAGAAACACACAGAACCCCAGTAGAAACACACAGAACCCCAGCAGAAACACAGAACCCCAGTAGAAACACACAACCCCAGCAGAAACACACAACCCGGTGTCGATCAGAAACCTGACAGCCCTTCGTAAAGAATCACAGAAGGTGAACCAGTTCACCTGCACACCACGTTAACCCACAGAAACGGTTCATCATCATCATCTAAGTGACCTCTGCAGGTACCCCACCCTTACAAACTGACTGCAGGTACCCCACCCTTATAAACTGACTGCAGATACCCCACCCTTACAAACTGACTGCAGGTACCCCACCCTTATAAACTGACTGCAGCTACTCCAACCTCACAAACTGACTGCAGGTACTCCACCCTTACAAACTGACTGCAGGTACTCCACCCTTACAAACTGACTGCAGGTACCCCACCCTTATAAACTGACTGCAGCTACTCCAACCTCACAAACTGACTGCAGGTACTCCACCCTTACAAACTGACTGCAGGTACTCCACCCTTACAAACTGACTGCGGGTACCCCACCCTTACAAACTGGCTGCAGGTACTCCACCCTTACAAACTGACTGCAGGTACCCCACCCTTATAAACTGACTGCAGGTACTCCACCCTTACAAACTGACTGCAGGTACTCCACCCTTACAAACTGAATGTAGGTACCCCACCCTTACAAACTGACTGCAGGTACCCCACCCTTATAAACTGACTGCAGGTACCCCACCCTTACAAACTGACTGCAGGTACTCCACCCTTATAAGCTGACTGCAGGTACCCCACCCTTATAAACAACACAGTGGCATAACGAGCCAAACCAACGATCAGTTTCATATGCAGATATGGTGTGAGCATTGACTAGATTGGGTTGTCACCTGGATTATTGAGCATGTATCAAGAGGTCCTTTGTAAAGAGTGTGCTTGTGTTTCTGAACGTTTTTAACATTGTGTTGCTGGAAAACGTCCCTTTTCGAACCACAACACAGTGCTGGATTTAAATTCAGTGTTGTGTGATGCTGGGTGTGATTAACACCTCCGACAGCGGAAAGAGAATGTTAGTTAGACTCCAGTCTGCAGGCTGACCTTTAGTCAAGTACATGGGTCCGTTAGCTTAGCTTAGCTTGGCTTAGTTTAGTTTGGTTTAGCTTAGCTTAGCTTAGTTTATTTTGGTTTAGCTTAGCTTAGCTTAGTTTGGTTTAGCTTAGCTTAGCTTAGCTTAGTTTATTTTGGTTTAGTTTAGCTTAGCTTATCTTAGCTTAGTTTGGTTTAGCTTAGCTTAGCTTAGCTTATTTTGGTTTAGCTTAGCTTAGCTTAGTTTGGTTTAGCTTAGCTTAGCTTAGTTTATTTTGGTTTAGTTTAGCTTAGCTTAGCTTCGCTTAGCCCTTAGCTGCTGTGGGGAGCAGCTGCTAGCTAGCTACCTCTGCAGACCCAACAGAAACATCCATCCATCCTTAAAGGTCCATAACACACAGTTTTTTTAAATGTTTTTTGGACGTCACCTTATTGACTAGTGTACATTTATCAAATAGATAATATAATGACACAGACAATGTGTCTATTTCACGGGGTTCCCTTGACTGAGAGACAGAAAGCTACAAAACCAGCTGCTTCAATCAGGACTGAAAAGCTACGACGACACCTCACAGTAACACGCCTTGGCTCGTCTCATCACGGTGAATGTATGGAAGTAAGGGGGAATGAAGGTAGGTCCAGGACATGGTGGGTGGGCTGCTGGTTTGACAGGCAGACTGTCCAGTGTCACGTGGGGACCGGGTCACAGGGGACAAATGGGGACTGGGTTTGTCCCTACACTAATTGCTCTGAACACACAGCTGACATAAAGGCTGACAGCCGTCCAAACCCTGGACTCTGGGTTTGCCGACTCCCTAGAAAAGTAGGTTTTGGTGTATTTGCTGTTGTTATTTTCCGGTTGGAGGTAACGGGGTCTGTGCCTCGTGGGACGCAGGTGTCAGACACAAACTGATGGCGCTCCAGAGACGCTAAAATAGTTCCTACCCACCACAGCCAGAGCCAATTAAAAGTCACCTAATGAGTTTATAACCAGTAGTGTTGCTGTTTGTTGCCCCTGTTGTTGGTTTTGAAGCCGCGGAGGGTCAGAAAAGATGGAGGGATGGAG